>NC_041388.1:331972794-332054371 GCF_002162155.2 Triticum dicoccoides
CCTCTTCCTCCACTAGGCCCATTAAGGCCCATTAGGTTACCGGGGGGGGGGGGGTTCCGGTAACCTCCCGGTACTCCGGTAAAATGCCGATTTCACCCGGAACACTTCCGATGTCCAAACATAGGCTTCCAATATATCAATATTTATGTCTCGAACATTTCGAGACTCCTCGTCATGTCCGTGATCACATCCGGGACTCCGAACAAACTTCGTTACAACAAAATATATAAACTCATAATGAAACCGTCATCGTAACGTTAAGCGTGCGGACCCTACGGGTTTGAGAACAATGTATACATGACCGAGACATGTCTCCGGTCAATAACCAATAGCGGAACCTGGATGCTCATATTGGCTCCCACATATTCTACGAAGATCTTTTATTGGTCAGACCGCATAACAACATACTTTGTTCCCTTTGTCATCGGTATGTTACTTGTCCGAGATTTGATCGTCGGTATCTCAATACCTAGTTCAATCTCGTTACCGGCAAGTCTCTTTACTTATTTTGTAATACATCATCTCGCAACTAACTCATTAGTTGCAATGCTTGAAAGGCTTATGTGATGTGCATTACCGAGAGGGCCCAGAGATACCTCTCCGACAATCGGAGTGACAAATCCTAATCTCGAAATACGCCAATCTAACATGTACCTTTGGAGACACCTGTAGAGCTCCTTTATAATCACCCAGTTACGTTGTGACGTTTGGTAGCACACAAAGTGTTCCTCCGGCAAACGGGAGTTGCATAATCTCATAGTCATAGGAACATGTATAAGTCATGAAGAAAGCAATAGCAACATACTAAACGATCGGGTGCTAAGCTAATGGAATGGGTCATGTCAATCACATCATTCTCCTAATGATGTGATCCCGTTAATCAAATGACAACACATGTCTATGGTTAGGAAACATAACCATCTTTGATTAACGAGCTAGTCAAGTAGAGGCACACTAGTGACGTTTTAGTTTGTCTATGTATTCACAATACACACAAGTATTATGTTTCCGGATAATACAATTATAGCATGAATAGTAAACATTTATCATGATATAAGGAAATAAAATAATAACTTTATTATTGCCTCTAGGGCATATTTCCTTCAGTCTCCCACTTGCACTAGAGTCAATAATCTAGATTACACAGTAATGATTCTAACACCCATGGAGCTTTGGTGCTGATCATGTTTTGCTCGTGGAAGAGGCTTAGTCAACAGGTCTGCAACATTCAGATCCGTATGTATCTTGCAAATCTCTATGTCTCCCACCTGGACTAGATCCCGGATGGAATTGAAGCGTCTCTTGATGTGCTTGGTTCTCTTGTGAAATCTGGATTCCTTTGCCAAGGCAATTGCACCAGTATTGTCACAAAAGATTTTCATTGGACCCGATGTACTATGTATGACACCTAGATCGGATATGAACTCCTTCATCCAGACTCCTTTGTTTGCTGCTTTCGAAGCAGCTATGTACTCCGCTTCACATGTAGATCCCGCCACAACGCTTTGTTTAGAACTGCACCAACTGACAGCTCCACCGTTTAATGTAAACACGTATCCGGTTTGCGATTTAGAATCATCCGGATCAGTGTCAAAGCTTGCATCAACGTAACCATTTACGATGAGCTCTTTGTCACCTCCATATACGAGAAACATATCCTTAGTCCTTTTCAGGTATTTCAGGATGTTTTTGACCGCTGTCCAGTGATCCACTCCTGGATTACTTTGGTACCTCCCTGCTAGACTTATAGCAAGACACACATCAGGTCTGGTACACAGCATTGTATACATGATAGAGCCTATGGCTGAAGCAGAGGGAACATCTTTCATTTTCTCTCTATCTTCTGCATTGGTCGGGCATTGAGTCTTACTCAATTTCACACCTTGTAACATAGGCAAGAATCCTTTCTTTGCTTGATCCATTTTGAATTCCTTCAAAATTTTGTCAAGGTATGTGCTTTGTGAAAGTCCAATTAAGCGTTTTGATCTATCTCTATAGATCTTAATGCCCAATATGTAAGCAGCTTCACCGAGGTCTTTCATTGAAAAACTCTTATTCAAGTATCCCTTTATGCTATCCAGAAATTCTATATCATTTTCGATTAGTAATATGTCATCTACATATAATATCAGAAATGCTATAGAGCTCCCACTCACTTTCTTGTAAATACAGGCTTCTCCAAAAGTCTGTATAAAACCAAATGCTTTGATCACACTATCAAAGCGTTTATTCCAACTCCGAGAGGCTTGCACCAGTCCATAAATGGATCGCTGGAGCTTGCACACTTTGTTAGCTCCCTTTGGATCGACAAAACCTTCCGGCTGCATCATATACAACTCTTCTTCCAGAAATCCATTCAGGAATGCAGTTTTGATATCCATCTGCCAAATTTCATAATCATAAAATGTGGCAATTGCTAACATGATTTGGACAGACTTAAGCATCGCTACGGGTGAGAAGGTCTCATCATAGTCAATCCCTTGAACTTGTCGAAAACCTTTTGCGACAAGTCGAGCTTTGTAGACAGTAACATTACCGTCAGCGTCAGTCTTCTTCTTGAAGATCCATTTATTTTCAATTGCTTGCCGATCATTGGGCAAGTCAACCAAAGTCCACACTTTGTTCTCATACATGGATCCCATCTCAGATTTCATGGCTTCAAGCCATTTTGCGGAATCTGGGCTCACCATCGCTTCTTCATAGTTCGTAGGTTCATCATGATCTAGTAGCATGACTTCCAGAACAGGATTACCGTACCACTCTAGTGCGGATCTTACTCTGGTTGATCTACGAGGTTCAGTAGTATCTTGTTCTGAAGTTTCATGATCATCATCATTAGCTTCCTCACTAATTGGTGTAGGTGTCACAGAAACTGGTTTTTGTGATGTACTACTTTCCAATAAGGGAGCAGGTACAGTTACCTCATCAAGTTCTACTTTCCTCCCACTCACTTCTTTTGAGAGAAACTCCTTCTCTAGAAAGTTTCCGAATTTAGCAACAAAAGTCTTGCCTTCGGATCTGTGATAGAAGGTGTATCCAATAGTTTCCTTTGGATATCCTATGAAGACACATTTGTCCGATTTGGGTTCGAGCTTATCAGGTTGAAGCTTTTTCACATAAGCATCGCAGCCCAAACTTTCAGAAACGACAACTTTGGTTTCTTGCCAAACCACAGTTCATAAGGCATCGTCTCAACGGATTTTGATGGTGCCCTATTTAACGTGAATGCGGCCGTCTCTAAAGCATAACCCCAAAACGATAGCGGTAAATCAATAAGAGACATCATAGATCGCACCATATCTAGTAAAGTACGATTACGATGTTCGGACACACCATTACGCTGTGGTGTTCCAGGTGACGTGAGTTGCGAAACTATTCCTCATTGTTTCAAATGTACACCAAACTCGTAACTCAAATATTCTCCTCCACGATCAGATCGTAGGAATTTTATTTTCTTGTTATGATGATTTTCAACTTCACTCTGAAATTCTTTGAACTTTTCAAATGTTTCAGACTTATGTTTCATTAAGTAGATATACCCATATCTGCTTAACTCATATGTGAAGGTGAGAAAATAACGATATCTGCCACGAGCCTCAACATTCATCGGACCACATACATCTGTATGTATGATTTCCAACAAATCTGTTGCTCTCTCCATAGTACCAGAGAACGGTGTTTTTGTCATCTTGCCCATAAGGCACGGTTCGCAAGTACCAAGTGATTCATAATCAAGTGGTTCCAAAAGTCCATCAGTATGGAGTTTCTTCATGCGCTTTACACCGATATGACCTAAACGGCAGTGCCACAAATAATTTGCACTATCATTATCAACTCTGCATCTTTTGGCTTCAACATTATGAATATGTGTGTTACTACTATCGAGATTTAATAAGAATAGAGCACTCTTCAAGGGTGCATAACCATAAAAGATATTACTCATATAAATAGAACAACCATTATTCTCTGATTTAAATGATTAACCGTCTCGCATCAAACAAGATCCAGATATAATGTTCATGCTCAACGCTGGCACCAAATAACAATTATTTAGGTTTAATACTAATCCCGAAGGTAGATGTAGAGGTAGCGTGCCGACCGTGATCACATCGACTTTGGAACCATTTCCCACACGCATCGTCACCTCGTCCTTAGCCAATCTTCGCTTAATCCGTAGTCCCTATTTCGAGTTGCAAATAATAGCAACAGAACCAATATCAAATACCCAGGTGCTACTGCGAGCATTAGTAAGGTACACATCAATAACATTTATATCGTATATACCTTTGTTCACCTTGCCATCCTTCTTATCCGCCAAATACTTGGGGCAGTTCCACTTCCAGTGACCAGTCTGCTTGCAGTAGAAGCACTCAGTTTCAGGCTTAGGTCCAGATTTGGGTTTCTTCTCCTGAGTAGCAACTTGTTTGCTATTCTTTTTGAAGTTCCCCTTCTTCTTCCATTTGCCCTTTTTCTTGAAACTAGTGGTCTTGCTGACCATCAACACTTGATGCTCCTTCTTGATTTCTACCTCTGCAGCTTTCAGCATTGCGAAGAGCTCGGGAATAGTCTTATTCATCCCTTGCATATTATAGTTCATCACGAAGCTCTTGTAGCTAGGTGGAAGTGATTGGAGAATTCTGTCAATGACGCAATCATCTGGAAGATTAACTCCCAATTGAATCAAGTGATTATTATACCCAGAAATTTTGAGTATATGCTCACTGACATAACTGTTCTCCTCCATCTTGCAGCTATAGAACTTAATGGAGACTTCATATCTCTCAATCCAGGCATTTGCTTGAAATATTAACTTCAACTCCTGGAACATCTCATATGCTCCATGACGTTCAAAACGTCGTTGAAGTCCCAATTCTAAGCCGTAAAGCATGGCACACTGAACTATCGAGTAGTCATCAGCTTTGCTCTGCCAGACGTTCATAACATCTGATGTTGCTCCAGTAGCAGGCCTGGCACCCAGCGGTGCTTCCAGGACGTTCTGTGCAGCAATGAGGATAATCCTCAAGTTACGGACCCAGTCCGTGTAATTGCTACCATCATCTTTCAACTTTGCCTCAAGGAACACATTAAAATTCAATGGAACAACAGCACGGGCCATCTATCTACAATCAAACATAAACAAGCAAGATACTATCAGGTACTAAGTTCATGATAAATTTAAGTTCAATTAATCATATTTCTAAAGAACTCCCACTTAGATAGACATCCCTCTAATCCTCTAAGTGATCACGTGATCCAAATCAACTAAACCATGTCCGATCCTCACGTGAGATGGAGTAGTTTCATTGGTGAACATCACTATGTTGATCATATCTACTATATGATTCAAGCTCGACCTTTCGGTCTCTGTGTTCCGAGGCCATATCTGTATATGCTTGGCTCGTCAAGTATAACCTGAGTATTCCGCGTGTGCAACTATTTTGCACCCATTGTATTTGAACATAGAGCCTATCACACCCGATCATCACGTGGTGTATCAGCACGAAGAACTTTCGCAACGGTGCATACTCAGGGAGAACACTTCTTGATAATTGTAGCGACCCGACCCGAATGGATCAAGTCTCTGTGCTTAGGTGTCATCCCTGGATCGGTATGCTGACACACACAATACTCGAAGGATTTATAACATAGGTAAATCACATGTATAAAGTAACGTAAGTACTATTACCTCAATCCTTATAGCGGGAGCAACAAGGTTGTGGATTCCCATCAACACCAACGGCAAAGTTGAGTGTAGAAATCGTAACCCAAACGTATCACTTACTCGTCGTAAGATACTCCTGCAACATGAGACGTAGCAACCACAGAGGGTCAGTACATTGAATGTACTGGCAAATTCACACCATAGAGAATGATGAACAATGGCTATCACTACATGCATATTTGGCTGGTGGAAAAGCTCTATGGTTATAAGGTTTTTGCGTAAAGCCAATTTTTCCCTACTGCAAAGGAATAAGTTTATTTAACTATCATGGTGGTTGTGAAACATTGAGAATGGTTGACAGCATTCTCAATCCCAATTAAAAATAATTAAAACCCAACAACATTAATTAGAAGTAACATGTTGAGATTCACATGATATTCAAGTACTAGATACTCAAGTTGTCCATAACCGGGGACACGGCTAATCATGATTAGTTTGTACACTCTGCAGAGGTTTGCGCACTTTTCCCCACAAGACTCGATCGCCTCCGTTTGGTTTCTCGCACTGCAGGGTGTTTGAGAAGACGGATGACCGAGACATAGTCTTTCGGAAGCGCTAGCACCTTACATGTGGGTAGACCGGTACACCTACTTTCCCCTACATCTGCTAGTCTACCCGTAAGAGTTCACACAACTTAGTCAACTATGCCAGAGCCCATAATGGCTTGTGGCTGCACACGGAAGTTTCTAGCATGAAAGATCTTATGATCCCTTTGAGCCTGGGTGGCGGTCCAAAAAAACAGGCAAGTCCTGATAGACATCAGGTGCCTCAATCCACCCAGATGTGTGTTTAAGTTGCCACCTTAGATAAACCATTAAAAATTATCAACTCACATCTATCATGGATATCACTCACCTAATCCACGTCTACTAGCATAGCATGGCATAATAAGCAAACGTAGAAGTAACTCCCAAAGGTTTCATAGTAATACAGGTAATAGGTACTACCTCATCTACTTCCCATCCCACAATTTAACTAGATCCTAATCATGCAATGTGAGAGGATTTGATCTAATGCAATAAAACTGGGTTGTAGAAAAGGTATGACCAAAGTGTGAACTTGCCTGCAATGTAGATGAAGATGATTCGCACTTAAAACTCATGATAGATCTACTCGTCACACTCTGGTCAATCTATCGTAAGCAAACAATAGTAACCACACAATAAGTACTCATCTAATGCACAAGTAAAACTTGAACAAGAGAACGAACCAGATAGTTCAACTTAAGAACTCCGGTTGCAAAGAAAGAACGAACCGAACAAAGAAACGGAAAACAAACGGTGGAAGAAAACAACTCGGTTCTAGCAAGTTGAATCTAAGTCAAATTTTACCGGGGCAAAAACTTTTTTAAGTTGATTAGACGGAACGGCGGTTTCGAGACGAAACTCCAGGCGCTTGAATCACCTGATTCTGATAAACGGGCGAGAAGATAAACAAAGATCGGATCTGAGATCACGATCGCGGAATAAATCTGACGAAAAGAAAGAGAGGAACGGTTAAACGAACGGGCGTCGTTAACCGGGGAAAAATCAGTGATCACGTTCGTTGAGACGAACGGTCCGAAAGAAGAACGAAAACCGATCTAGGGTTTTCGGGGAAAAAGACCGAAATGAAAAAAAACGGATCTAGAAACCGGAATGGTTAAGAAAAGAACCGGAACGGTTTAGAAGAAAACTGAACCAAGGCAGAAAAAGAGAGGCGCGGCGCGGCTACCTCGGCGAGGTGGGGCGAACGGTGGTGACGGCGGCGTTGGGCGGCGGCGGCGATGCACAAGGGCGGCGACGCGGGTGAGGGGCGGCGCGGGTGAGGGCGGCGCGGCTATGGCGACGGCGGCGGTGGTGAGGGGCGCGGGGTGGGGCGCGGCTTGGGGAGGAGAGGGGCTTGGGGAGGAGAGGAGCTTTTGATTTGATGTTTTGGAGGGCGGGTGTGGGGGTATTTATATAGGTGAGGGGAGGGGTTACTTGGGGTAGGGGACAAGAAATAGACTAGGAATAGGAAAACAAAAAAAAGGAAAGGGGAGGGGCTACCGACTTGGCCAAGGGGAAAGGGAGGGGCGGCCGGCTCCTGGAGTCCCGCTGGGACTCGGCGAGCGAAGCCCCTGGCGCTAGCGCACAGGGAGCTGGGGCGGCGGCTGGCCTGGGCCTTGGCCCGGCTGGCCTGGCTCCTGTTTTTTTTAAATCGGTTTCGCGCGCAGAAAACAAAAGAAAAGAAAATCTAAACGAACTCCAAAATTTCTAAAGTAAATTTTCCTCGACTCCTAAAAATGAGCCGAACAAAATGAACTTTTCTACGGACCTAAAATGCAATTTTCGAAAACGCGCATTTTTCCCTATCCAAATAAAAACAAACAAACACCGGAAAACGAAATTTGATCTATTTATTAAATCTTCATTTTTCCTATATTTTGGGAAATTCATATTATTCCCTCTCTCATATTTTGATATCGGAAAAATAATTGAAGATGAAATAAATAAATCAAATGATGCTCTTTTCAAATTCGAGAAAACTCTCAAATATGAAAATAACGAAATCTCCAACTCTCTCCGAAGGTCCTTGAGTTGCGTGAAATTTCTAGGATCAACCAAAATGCAAGAAAATACGATATGCATGATGATCTAATGTGTAACATTCCAAATTGAAAAATTTGGGATGTTACAAACCTACCACCCTTAAAAGGAATCTCGTCCTCGAGATTCGGAGAGGCTAGCAAGAAAAGGTTAGGGTTTGGGGGTCTTCTCAAAATCCATCGATCATCACAGGGGTCTGGTGTGCTACCACCCTTAGAAGCATGGTTACAGCTCCATCAAAACTCATATACTCCATCCTTATTCTTGACAGTGTCGGTCTTCTCAGATCCTCGAGGAAAATTCCTTCTCGGAGCTCTTCTGGTAGTGGCATAACCTTTTCCACAATTCTTCTATCCTTTTATTTTGGTAAGGTTATTCCGCGACTAGGTCTTTGTAGCTGACGGGTCGGGCGCCAAAACTAAACAACTATCGATATCTCATGGTGGTCAACAATTTATGGTTTCTCCTGCAGGAAATGGGTCTTGGTTGATTCTCACCGCATAACCTACGGTTGGCAAAAGCTGCCGTGTACAAGGGAAAAATTCTTATTACCATTCTAAGGTTTAAACAGAGTTTTTGATCGTCGTCTCTCTACTATAGGTGAGTCACTCAGATTTACCATCCCATATATCAAGGCGAATAATAAGAGTAAGTCGGTATGGTGATCAATCCATCCCGCACCCAAATCATTACCTGGTATACGGTTTAGCGAATCTCGCATACTAACACTTGGTCATTCCTCACAAGCATTGCAGAATTTCTCTTGTCGACGAACTAAGTTCGGATAATCCATTGATTCTGCAAGCCAGACAAACATCTATCGTTCCTTCACAACTCTCAGGTTTTGCGTAAACTCCTATAAAATCGTCTGTCGACAAAGGTATATCCACTTCCAGGGTTTTTCCTTCAGCAAGAATGTGCTTGCTTCTTGGCAGGTCCTGGAGCCTGTGGGTTATGGCCCATCTCATCACTTCTAGTCCTTGAACTTATCATCGGGCAACCGATCATTAGTCCAACTTCCAACTTCCTAGTATTCTTAAATCCATCCAATTGTACTGTCTTACTTCCTCCTATTGGCACCAAACTAGGACATGATTACTCAGACTCATCATGGAGTTTCCATTGATCCCTATTTCCGACATCATACCTCCTTTATATCCAATAGTAATTCATCTCTTCATCCTCGTGGGATATCCCTCATACCGAGATAAAAACTTATACTTATGAAGTCCATATTCCACTTCGTGGAACATCATTATCCTTTCCGCGGTCTAGCGTCCTTACAGGGGAATATTGGCCATCTCTGCATGGCACTTCTTCAACTGGGAAATGTGAAGCACATCATGAACTCCTGACAGTCCTTCGGGTGACTCCAACTTGTTGGCCACTTCTCCCATACGCTCCATAACTCGGTATGGTCCTACAAATCTCGGGGCTAACTTTACCTTAACTCCAATCCGTTTAACTCCTCGCAGAGGAAACACATGAAGACATGCTTTGTCTCCAATTTCATAGACTACCTCCTTGAGTTTTTGAGTCTACATAACTCTTCTGCCTGGACTGAGCTACCTTCAGTCTATCTCGAATCAACTTAACATTCTTTTCTGACTCCTTTGATCACCTTAGGTCCAAACAACTGTCGGTCTCCAACTTCATCCCACATACTCTTGGGGCATCACTCATATCGAGACAAAACTCGTATTCATTTTGTCCGAAATCCACTCATGGGAGTATCCTTATCGTTTCCAGGGGTCAACGGTTCTTACAGGGTACTACCACCCTTAAAATGCTCCAATATTCTATAGACCATATTTCTCATATCCTCAAAATGGTCAAAATCCTTCTTCATAGAGTAATAACTCATAAAATCCATATCAGCACCAACGATGCTACTTTATTGATTCTCAAATTATTACAATCTCCTGTTTTCCATTACATGCCTCAACTCAACACCTCAATATAAAGGAAAATGTTCTCACTACTACGACTATATTTCTTCTGTTACAAACTCAACTATGTTTCACAAGTCTCCTTCTCCTTCGAACAATCTCTGGCAAAGTGCCCTGCTTTATTACAACTAAAACATATTACTTCTGACAAGTATCGAGGTTTCCTTTTTGGGCATTTGTTGAGGTAGTGCCCTGACTCCTTGCACCCATAACAGGTGACATGACTCAGATCCTTCCTGGAATCCAATCTACTTCTCTTTCTAGACTTTTCCATTCCAATCAGGGCTTCTATTTCCTGTGGGTCATACTCTACTTCCTCAGCCGGGAATTCTACTAGATCCCCATTCATACAATTCTGGGAGATGTGTCCTTCTTCTCCACATGAATAGCAAGACTTGGTGTAGGGTTTAATTGGTTCTTCTTTGGGTGTGTCCTCCACCTCTTTCTTCATCACAAGTTCTTCTAAACTTTCCATAAGAGCTCCTTTCATTGCTTCTTCCTTCTGCTGGATGGTTCTTTGTACCATGGGGTAAAGGTGACACTAAGCAGGATAGTGGGTAGTCCCTTCACACAAGAAACAAGTGATCTGCCTAGTTGGGCGTTCTTTAGCTGGGTGACTTCCTTCGCAATTTGGGCATTCATCCTTGTGTTCTTTATGGTTGTGTCCGATTTCTCCACAAATCTTGCATGCACAAGGTTTCTTCATGTCTTTTCCATAAGGCTTCAATTTCTGGGACACAAACTGAGACTTTAGCAAAGTCAACTTAAATTCTTTCCAAGTGGTTACTCCTTGCCATCCATTGATGGTTTGGTACATCCTCCACCAAGTAGCAGCACCTCTTTCAAAGCATTGAAGAGCATGCTGGGCCATATCCTTTCCGATTATAGGGTTGTTCTCCATATGATCCTCCATGTTCTGAATCCATTGGTCTGTCTCCAATTGACTCATCGGTCCAGAAAATATAAGCTCAGCTTCATTCATCCTCTATTGGGTCCATGGGTTTGGGGTAAGATAAGAGAGATAGAGAGGGATGCACACAATACAAACAAAAGTTTTGAAAAGACAGATTTTTGTTGTGGCTGTCGAAAAACATCAAACAAATGACAGCTCACAAACGTCGCATCTAACATAGGTATATAATAGGGGTTTGGTCTTCTAAGGTCAATAAATCTTCAACGTCTCCAAACTCTTCAAGCCTTGTTCATGCCTCCAATGGCTTCTTCCGATCATGCTTGTCTTTCTCAAGTTCTTTTGCCAGATCAATCTCTGTTGACATGAAATCTTTCGTGACATCCTTTAATATTCCGGAGTTGCATTTCAAACTTCTGGTTTCAACATCCTTCGCATGAACCATGGTCATACTGTCCTTCAGTTCTTGACAATTCTCTGGTATCTCGAGGTTGTAGCTCCTCCAGCTTGGCTACTCTCATCTTCAGGATCCTGAGTTCCTCAAGAAATACTTCCTTGTCTAATACGACTTCCGGGAGCTCCATTTTAAACTTCTTGATGTACTACTCCAGATCCTGGTGATACACCGGCTAGGGCTAAAACTTCATCTTATGATAGGTGCTCCATCAGCCTTCTTCCATCAAATCCATTCTGAAGACATGCATCCTTAACTCAGCACGGTGACAATAGCATTAGCGGGTGATGACATCACGGATAACCGTGTTTCTGCCCTTGTCATTGCCATGAGCTATCTTCCATAATTGATATCCCCTGCCTTAGGGTTTTCTTGACAAAACTTTGAGGTTTTTAACTCTCCATGCTTGGTCTTTCTCTGATACACCTTGATCTCTGGTATTGACAACTTCCATAGTCTGCCAAGTTCCATAAGGGTAGCATTCCTAGGCCATACAAATCTAGGGATTCTTCAGAGCCTCCAATTCTCCTTGTCTTCGGTCTTCAACCATTGTAGTTTCCATTATTCAGATGCACGGAAAATACTCTTCATTCCGAAGTGGTCTTTGTTGTCCGATATCTTGTACTTCTTGGAGTGGTCTCATCAGTCGAATCTTCGAGTGGTTAAAAGGGGAAAGGGGTATGGTCTCACAAAAGGGAATTTTTGAATAAGCTCAGAAGAGAAGAGAGGTAAAAGATATTTTGAAAGGGGTAGTTGTAGAGAAAAATCTTTGCTATGGGCTTGCCAGTTTCTAGGGTCACATCCTACAGTCAACATGTGCTCTGATACCATCTTGTAGCGACCCGACCCGAATGGATCAAGTCTCTGTGCTTAGGTGTCATCCCTGGATCGGTATGCTGACACACACAGTACTCGAAGGATTTATAACAGAGGTAAATCACATGTATAAAGTAACGTAAGTACTATTACCTCAATCCTTATAGCGGAAGCAACAAGGTTGTGGATTCCCATCAACACCAACGGCAAAGTTGAGTGTAGAAATCGTAACCCTAACGTATCACTTACTCGTCGTAAGATACTCCTGCAACATGAGACGTTGCAGCCACAGAGGGTCAGTACATTGAATGTACTGGCAAATTCACACCATAGAGAATGATGAACAATGGCTATCACTACATGCATATTTGGCTGGTGGAAAAGCTCTATGGTTATAAGGTTTTTGCGTAAAGCCAATTTTTCCCTACTGCAAAGGAATAAGTTTATTTAACTATCATGGTGGTTGTGAAACATTGAGAATGGTTGACAGCATTCTCAATCCCAATTAAAAATAATTAAAACCCAACAACATTAATTAGAAGTAACATGTTGAGATTCACATGATATTCAAGTACTAGATACTCAAGTTGTCCATAACCGGGGACACGGCTAATCATGATTAGTTTGTACACTCTGCAGAGGTTTGCGCACTTTTCCCCACAAGACTCGATCGCCTCCGTTTGGTTTCTTGCACTGCAGGGTGTTTGAGAAGACGGATGACCGAGACATAGTCTTTCGGAAGCGCTAGCACCTTACATGTGGGTAGACCGGTACACCTACTTTCCCCTACATCTGCTAGTCTACCCGTAAGAGTTCGCACAACTTAGTCAACTATGCCAGAGCCCATAATGGCTTGTGGCTGCACACGGAAGTCTCTAGCATGAAAGATCTTATGATCCCTTTGAGCCTGGGTGGCGGTCCAAAAAAAACAGGCAAGTCCTGATAGACATCAGGTGCCTCAATCCACCCAGATGTGTGTTTAAGTTGCCACCTTAGATAAACCATTAAAAATTATCAACTCACATCTGTCATGGATATCACTCACCCAATCCACGTCTACTAGCATAGCATGGCATAATAAGCAAACGTAGAAGTAACTCCCAAAGGTTTCATAGTAATACAGGTAATAGGTACTACCTCATCTACTTCCCATCCCACAATTTAATTAGATCCTAATCATGCAATGTGAGAGGATTTGATCTAATGCAATAAAACTGGGTTGTAGAAAAGGTATGATCAAAGTGTGAACTTGCCTGCAATGTAGATGAAGATGATTCGCACTTAAAACTCTTGATAGATCTACTCGTCACACTCTGGTCAATCTATCATAAGCAAACAATAGTAACCACACAATAAGTACTCATCTAATGCACAAGTAAAACTCGAACAAGAGAACGAACCAGATAGTTCAACTTAAGAACTCCGGTTGCAAAGAAAGAACGAACCGAACAAAGAAACAGAAAACAAACGGCGGAAGAAAACAACTCGGTTCTAGCAAGTTGAATCTAAGTCAAATTTTACCGGGGCAAAAACTTGTTTAAGTTGATTAGACGGAACGGCGGTTTCGAGACGAAACTCCAGGCGCTTGAATCACCTGATTCCGATAAACAAGCGAGAAGATAAACGAAGATCGGATCTGAGATCACGATCGCGGAATAAATCTGATGAAAAGAAAGAGAGGAAAGGTTAAACGAACGGGCGTCGTTAACCGGGGAAAAATCGGTGATCACGTTCGTTGAGATGAACGGTCCGAAAGAAGAACGAAAACCGATCTAGGGTTTTCGGGGAAAAAGACCGAAACGAAAAAAAACGGATCTAGAAACCGGAACGGTTAAGAAAAGAACCGGAACGGTTTAGAAGAAAACTGAACCAAGGGAGAAAAAGAGAGGTGCGACGCGGCTACCTCGGCGAGGTGGGGCGAACGGTGGCGATGGCGGCGTTGGGCGGCGGCGGCGATGCACAATGGCGGCGGCGCGGGTGAGGGGCGGCGCGGGTGAGGGGCGACGCGGCTATGGCGGCGGCGGCGGTGGTGAGGGGCGCGGGGTGGGGCGCGGCTTGGGGAGGAGAGGGGCTTGGGGAGGAGAGGGGCTTTTGATTTGATGTTTTGGAGGGGGGTGTGGGGGTATTTATATAGGTGAGGGGAGGGGTTACTTGGGGTAGGGGACAAGAAATAAACTAGGAATAGGAAAACAAAACAAAGGAAAGGGGAGGGGCTACCGACTTGGCCAAGGGGCAAGGGAGGGGCGGCCGGCTCCTGGAGTCCCGCTGGGACTCGGCGAGCGAAGCCCCTGGCGCTAGCGCTCAGGGAGCTGGGGCGGCGGCTGGCCTGGGCCTTGGCCCGGCTGGCCTGGCTCCTGTTTTTTTTAAATCGGTTTCGCGCACAGAAAACAAAAGAAAAGAAAATCTAAACGAACTCCAAAATTTCTAAAGTAAATTTTCCCCGACTCCTAAAAATGAGCCGAACAAAATGAACTTTTCTACGGACCTAAAATGCAATTTTCGAAAACGCACATTTTTCCCTATCCAAATAAAAACAAACAAACACCGGAAAACGAAATTTGATCTATTTATTAAATCTTCATTTTTCCTATATTTTGGGAAAGTCATATTATTCCCTCTCTCATATTTTGATATCGGAAAAATAATTGAAGATGAAATAAATAAATCAAATGATCCTCTTTTCAAATTTGAGAAAACTCTCAAATATGAAAATAACAAAATCTCCAACTCTCTCCGAAGGTCCTTGAGTTGCGTGAAATTTCTAGGATCGACCAAAATGCAAGAAAATACGATATGCATGATGATCTAATGTGTAACATTCCAAATTGAAAAATTTGGGATGTTACAATAATTAGCGAGAGATCATCTTAAAATGCTACCGTCAACCAAAGCAAGATAAGATGCATAAAAGATAAACATCACATGCAATCAATATAAGTGATATGATATGGCCATCATCATCTTGTGCTTGTGATCTCCATCTTCAAAGCACCTCATGATCACCATCGTCACCGGCGCGACACCTTGATCATCATCGTAGCATCGTTGTCGTCTCGCCAATCTTATGCTTCCACAACTATCGCTACCGATTAGTGATAAAGTAAAGCATTACAACGCAACTGCATTGCATACAATAAAGCGACAACCATATGGATCCTGCCAGTTGCCGATAACTTGGTTACAAAACATGATCATCTCATACAATAAAATTTAGCATCATGTCTTGACCATATCACATCACAACATACCCTGCAAAAACAAGTTAGACGTCCTCTACTTTGTTGTTGCAAGTTTTACGTGTCTGCTACGGGCTTAAGCAAGAACCAATCTTACCTACGCATCAAAACCACAACGATAGTTTGTCAAGTTGGTGATGTTTTAATCTTCGCAAGGACCGGGCGTAGCCATACTCGGTTCAACTAAAGTTGGAGAAACTGACACCCGCCAGCCACCTATGTGCAAAGCACGTCGGTAGAACCAGTCTCGCGTAAGCGTACGCGTAATGTCGGTCCGGGCCGCTTCATCCAACAATACCGCTGAACCAAAGTATGACATGCTGGTAAGCAGTATGACTTATATCGCCCACAACTCGCTTGTGTTCTACTCGTGCATATAACATCAACACATAAAACCTGGCTCGGATGCCACTGTTGGGGAACATAGTAATTTCAAAAATTTGCCTACGCACACACAAGATCATGATGATGCATAGCAACGAGAGGGGAGAGTGTAATCTACGTACCCTCGTAGACCGATAGCGGAAGCGTTATGATAACGCGGTTGATGTAGCCGTACGTCTTCACGGCCCGATCGATCAAGCACCAAAACTACGGCACCTCCGAGTTCTAGCACACGTTCAGCTCGATGACGATCCCCGGACTCCGATCCAGCAAAGTGTCGGGGAAGAGTTCCGTCAGCACGACGGCGTGGTGACGATCTTGATGTTCTACTGTCGCAGGGCTTCGCCTAAGCACCACTACAATATTACCGAGGACTATGGTGGAAGGGGGCACCGCACACGGCTAAGAGAACGATCTTGGAGATCAACTTGTGTGTCTATAGGGGTGCCCCTGCCCCCCGTATATAAAGGAGCATGGGGGGGTGCGATCGGTTCTAGGAGGAGGCGCGCCGGAGGAGTCCTACTCCTACCGGGAGTAGGACTCCCCCCCTTTCCCTAGTTGGATTAGGACTTGGGGGGAAGAAGGAGAGGGAAGAAAGGAAAGGGGGCGCTGCCCCCCTCCTTGTCCAATTCGGACTTGGGGGGAGGGGCGCGCGGCAGCCCCTAGGCCTCCTCTCCTCTTCCTCCACTAGGCCCATTAAGGCCCATTAGGTTACCGGGGGGGTTCCGGTAACCTCCCGGTACTCCGGTAAAATGCCGATTTCACCCAGAACACTTCCGATGTCCAAACATAGGCTTCCAATATATCAATCTTTATGTCTCGAACATTTTGAGACTCCTCGTCATGTCCGTGATCACATCCGGGACTCCGAACAAACTTCAGTACATCAAAATATATAAACTCATAATGAAACTGTCATCGTAATGTTAAGCGTGCGGACCCTACGGGTTCGAGAACAATGTAGACATGACCGAGACATGTCTCCGGTCAATAACCAATAGCGGAACTTGGATGCTCATATTGGCCCCCACATATTCTACAAAGATCTTTTATTGGTCAGACCGCATAACAACATACTTTGTTCCCTTTGTCATCGGTATGTTACTTGCCCGAGATTCGATCGTCGGTATCTCAATACCTAGTTCAATCTCGTTACTGGCAAGTCTCTTTACTCGTTTCGTAATACATCATCTTGCAACTAACTCATTAGTTGCAATGCTTGCAAGGCTTATGTGATGTGCATTACCGAGAGGGCCCAGAGATACCTCTCCGACAATCGGAGTGACAAATCCTAATCTCGAAATACGCCAACCCAACATGTACCTTTGGAGACACCTGTAGAGCTCCTTTATAACCACCCAGTTACGTTGTGACATTTGGTAGCACACAAAGTATTCCTCCGACAAACAGGAGTTGCATAATCTCATAGTCATAGGAACATGTATAAGTCATGAAGAAAGCAATAGAAACATACTAAACGATCGGGTGCTAAGCTAATGGAATGGGTCATGTCAATCACATCATTCTCCTAATGATGTGATCCCGTTAATCAAATGACAACACATGTCTATGGTTAGGAAACATAACCATATTTGATTAACGAGCTAGTCAAGTAGAGGCACACTAGTGACGTTTTAGTTTGTCTATGTATTCACACAAGTATTATGTTTCCGGATAATACAATTCTAGCATGAATAATAAACATTTATCATGATATAAGGAAATAAAATAATAACTTTATTATTACCTCTAGGGCATATCTCCTTCAATCATCACTACTACCGGGGTCGGAGTCGGTGTCGTCGATGATGATGTAGTCTTTAGAATGAATCTCCTTAGGTTCGTCGTCTTCACCTCCTAGCGCAAGGTCTCCCATGAAAACTCCTAGCTTCCTTGTCATGTCATCATTCTTCTCCACAAGTATCATCATTTCCTTCTCATATCCATCATGTGTAGACTTAAGCTCCTCTTCTAGCTCTATGATCCTGGTCATCGCCTTCTTCAAATCTATCATGCTTGCACACATCTGGTTCTCCTGGTGACGAATGTGATGATTTAACTCCTGGATGAATGCTGCAATGGACCTGTCCTTCCTGGTGCTGATCATCTCCCATTGCTCATCTCGGCGCCCGCATATCTGGTAGATAGTGTCCTTAAGCTCCTTGTGGTAAACTTCGCTGATGCGTCCCATGGCAATGTGGGCTGCCATGCTCTTGCCTAGACTCTAGGTTGGGGCGTCAAAGGAAAACTCTATGCGTTCAGTGACTGGCGTGAATGTCCTTCCTGGAACTTGAACTCGAATCAACCAATGTTCCTCTTCTGGTAAAGTGGCGGTGTAGGTCCCGGTGAAGCTTGGTATTCCGATGTTTAGGTACTTAGTGACTTCCTTCAAGTGTCGTCCAAACGGGGTGTCTTCATCCGGCTGTGTAAACTTGTTCCTTGAGTCCGCCATCCTAAAGAGAAGAAAATGGAGAGGAGTAAGAAATGAGTAGAGAAGAGTGATCTATGGCTCATCTTAGTGGTCGTGTCCTACATTCAGCGTGTGCTCTGATACCGTCTTGTAGCGACCCGACCTCAGATGGTCAAGTCTCTGTGCTTAAGTGTCATCCCTGGATCGGTAATGCTGATACACACAGTACTTCGAAGGATTTATAATAGAGTAGTAATCACACACTTATTACATCGAATGTCTCAAAAGAGAACTTATTACAATAAGTATGGCTTAATGCCATCTAATTACGATAACAACGGACGACTTGGACGATAAAGTGAGTCCATCAACTCCAACGGCATAGCTGAGTGCATGACAAATGACCTACGGCATCTTACTCGTCCTCTGAAAAGTATGCAACACGATACGTTGCAGCCCGAGAACGGGTCAACACATGGAACATGCTGGCAAAGTAACACAAGAGAACAGTGAACAGATAAATGCTATCACTACATGCATATATGGCTGGTGGAGGTATATGGTTATATTGTTTTTTGCGGAAATCCAATTTTCCCCCACAACAAAGGAATATATTTTATTTAACTATCATGGTAGTTGAAACATCATTGAGAAGGTTCCTCCAACTCAATCCCAATTAAAGTAGTCATTAACATCCCAACAAATTAATTTAGAGTGATGAGATCAAATCAATAATTCAAGTACCAGATACTCAAGATGTCCATAACCGGGGACACGGCTAACCATGATTAGTTTATACACTCTGCAGAGGTTTGCGCACTTTTCCCCATAAGACTCGATCTCCTCCGTTGGATTTCTCGCACTACATGGTGTTTGAGAAACGGATGACCGAGACACAGTCTTTTGGAAGCATTAACTCTTTACTCTGGGTGGACCGTTACACCTACTTTGCCCTACATCTGCTAGCCCACCGCTTAAAGAGGTCACACAACATACTCAACTATGCCAGAGCCCATAATGGCTTGTGGCTGCACACGGAAGTTTCTAGCATGAATAATCTTATGATCCCTTTGAGCCTGGGTGGTGGACCGTAGGATGATCACACGGGTACTCCGGAATATCCTTGGACAACGCTGGATTCTCCAGGTGCCCACAAGCAATCCACCCCGATGTGTATTAAAGTTGCCACCTTAAGTTGAACCATTAATTAACAACTCACATCTATCATGGATACACTCAAACCCAAACCATGTCTACGAGCATAGCATAGCAATATAAGCATAACGTAGAAGTAACTCCCATGGGTTTGATAATAAAACAGGTAATAGGTTCTACCTCATCATCTACTTCCCAGACCCACATGTTAAGAGATCCTACTCATGCAATGTGTGAGGGTTGAAACTAATGCATAAAAACTGGGTGATAAAGGGGTATGATCAAAGTGTTACTTGCCTTGCCGATGATCTGCAAATCCTAGAGATTCATAGTAGCAAGCTTCACACTCCGGGTGTTCTATCGCAAACAAACAATAGCATACATAAGAAATCAAGCATAGATGCATGGGGAAAACTCAAATAAGAAGGTCTAACCAGAAAGTTCAACTGAAGAACTCCAGTTTGCAAAAAAGAATCGAATCAAACGGACCAACAAAACTCAAACTACGAAAGAGACATGATCCGATTACTAATCTGGACTAAAGTAAAATTTTACAGTACCGAAATCTTGTTCAAGTTGGTTAAACGGAAAGAGGGCTTCGAGATGAAGATCTAGGTGCTTGTTTCACCTGATTCGGAAAAACGAGCGAAAAGATAAACTAGAACGAAGATTAGGGCAAAAATCACGATCGAAAATAATCGCGGAATAACCCTGGAAAAAGAAAACTGACAAACAGGCTAACAAATGAACGTTCAATGTCTGCGGCTAACAAATGAACAGCGTTCGTTAAAATGAACCTATGGATGAACGTCTGTGATTTAACTAAACCAAGAAAACCGATCTAAAAATGAACTAGGGTTTCCAAAAAACTGAACGGTTTTCTTGTGAAAACCGGCGGCGGCTACCTCAGCGAGGTCGGTGCCGTGCGGCCATGGAAAGCAGCGCGGCGGAGTGGCGGCGGCGGCAAGGTGGAGCGGCGGCGGCTTAGGGTTTCGGGCATGGCTGGCGGCTTGCTGGGTCTCGGGGGCGTGGCTTATAAGGCCGGCCCGGTCAAGTGTCCAGGTCGGACATGGCCCGGTAGGTTGGTTACCTTTTTTTAAAATAAATCCTACCGCAGAAAAACTCATAAAAGAAATACTAAATGGACTCCAGAAATCCTGAAATAAATTTTCACGGTCCTCTAATAATATTGCAGACAAAGTGAACATTTATTTAGACCTCTAATGCAATTTTGAAAAACTCATTTTTTTTCTAATTCAAATAAAATCGCAATAAAACCCAAATAAAATAACTTATTTGATTTTAATATTTTTCCTCTAATATTTTATTTATTTTGGAGAAGTCATATTATCTCCTCTAATATATTTTAGTATGAAATATTTTCGAGGAAGAAAATAATTAAAACCAAATGATCCTAATTTCAAAATTTGAGAAAACTCAAATATGAAAATAACGAAATTCCCAACTCTCTCCACAGGTCCTTCAGTTGCTTAGAATTTCGAGGATCGCAAAGTAAAATGCAATAAAATATGATATGCATGAATGACCTATGTATAACATTCTAAATTAAAAATTTGGGATGTTACATACATGTGCCACCAATTATAAGAAAATATTAGTTAGAAGTAGCATCTTCGTGAGAGATTCATTGCCGCTTCTGAAGTTAAATTGTGATTAGTTAGATAGAATAGGTAGATTAAGAAGTAATCGAGGCAACAAGCAAGAACTAGATACAAAACTAACATGGGTGAACAATTGGAACGACGTCGGGGTGGAAGATCGCAGTGAAGATGAGACCAGGTTTTGCTATTTCCATCAACATTTATGCGCCAACTTTCAGTCCGTAACACTTGAGAAAGTTTATCCAAGTTCAACCATAAAAAAAGCAGCGATCTTCTTGGTTCATGAACCCAACTCGGAACTTATATCCATGGCTTGTCTTCACTGTGACCATTAAACTGGTGTATTCAGTTATGGCAAGGCCGAGCATCTTGATTACATGTGTTCTGGCAGAGCAAATAATGCACTGCAGGAAAAATAATATGAGAACACAATGTATTCTCTATCCAAATCTAGAAATAACTTCCTCCTTCACGTCAGTGTTGACCATCGTACTGGTAGTACCTTTTATCCAAATATAGCAATCCAAATTTCCAAATTAGTCGACAACATGTTCAAAAAAACCCCACCCTCCCGGATAGAAAGGAGGATTCTAAGAACATATTGTGCGCGTTTTAAAATCCCGTGTTAGGATGAGAAGGAACAAGTGTGGTGTCTCACCGAGGGCGCAGAAACCCGTAGGGTCCTCGCACTTTGGGCACTGCAAATGAAACACACTAGATTCAGTAGGAAGAAAAATGCATCAACGGCGGTGGTTGCCATCCTAGGATTACCCGTGACCAAGGGACTTGGATTTATCGGGGATGAATGAAGAATTCGTACCTGGT
Organism: Triticum dicoccoides; assembly: GCF_002162155.2. NCBI lineage: Eukaryota > Viridiplantae > Streptophyta > Magnoliopsida > Poales > Poaceae > Triticum > Triticum dicoccoides. The sequence goes on from NC_041388.1 coordinate 331,994,845, forward strand.
TCTCCATGAGAAAACCCTATGCAATCGCCGAGAGGGGGTTTTCTCTGAACAAGCATACGAGGGAGAAGGGGATTCAGGCCCAGTGAAATATTGCCGCTTCGTCCGTCCAGCTTACTGCTAAAGCTGGAAAGGGGGGTTGTGATTTGACAGCTCATTGGGCATTACTGTGGCGCTACGACCAGGGTGTGTCTACCGTGCAGTTGTGTAACATCTCAAAATTCTAAATTTTGGAATGTTATAATAAATAGATAGATTTGATTGATTGTTTGATTGATTTTCTGAAAGTGAGTGAATTCGAAACTTTTTGAAAGTTAAATGAGAGGGAATAAAAGGACTTTTCCAAACTTTCATATTTGTTTTCTGGTCTCCATGAATTCAAATTCTTTTCAAATACAAAACCCTTTAAGCGAAGATGATATGACTTCTTCCATTTAAATTAAATAAAAGGTATTTGAAAATAATTGAATTTCATTTGGAAATATTTCAATTCATAAACTTCATGCAGCTCAATGATTTTCATGAGAGATGATAAAATGACTTCTTCAAATTATATGAAATATGAGTTGGGAGTTTCAAAGAATTAAATTCAAAGTTCTTTTGAATTTATTTTCAATTTGGAGTTATTTGAGTTTTATTCAAATTATTTTTCTCCAAAAATAAAATATAAGGAAATCAGGGTAACATGATTCCCTACAACAGAAAATTGGAGAGAAATAAATTTGAAATCATTTTGATATTCTTAAAATGATTTTTATTGGATTTTATTAGACCAGTAGCACTCTTTGAATTATATGAATTTGTGTGAATTTTATTTAATGCTAGAAAAATGTTCATGTTGTATAAAATCTTTTTCTGAAAATTTTGATATATAATATGCCTATATAAAATTTTTATTTTTATTTTGTTGTTCAGTTTTCCTTCTATTTCTATAAAAAAAACTGTACGTCCGGCCTATATTTATTTGTCGCCTACATACGCAATATAGTAGCTTCTGGCGCCCCATTGTTTTTTTTCTCTTAAATGGGCCAGGCCCAGTCAGCCTTTTTATTTATTTTTTTAAGGCCGAATTTTGTAAAAAAAAAGTCTGTGGTTTGTATATTTTCGTCTATGTTGAGTCCCACATTGTCTAGCCTTTGACCCCTAAGCCTCTTTTCCACCAATAAATATAGACCCATAGAGCCTTCAAAAATCATCCGATTTAGGTTAAATCAATATTTTGGTTTGACTAGATTCATTTAAGAAAAATATATTTCTCCTCTCCGGCGCGACTTCTAGGAATTTTCTCTTCTCTCCAAAGTCGTCTTTTCTCTGCCTTATAAAGGTATCTTTCTTTGTTTTTTTTCTTATACTTTCGTAGTTTATTATTTTTAGACTGATACGATAGAATAATTAGATTATCAATTAGTCTACGTATTTATACGTTAGACCTTAACCATAGCTATTTTTCTTTCGTAAAACAGTTTGGTCCCGATTTTTCAAATAGCCATAACTTTTCACTCGTTTATCCAAATTAGATGAAACCAGCGCCTATAGCTTCGTCTTGTTTTCACCTATCCAGTGAACCTGTCACATGAACTTTTTGAAATTTTCAATTTTCAAATTTTGTTCAGATTCATATTCAAACTTCTTTTGAACATAACTTGAGTTTCGTAGCTCCGTTTGAGTTGATTCTTTTTGCAAATCGAAGCTCTTGACCTAAACCTTCTGATAAGACCAAATTCATAAAATTTTGGTACGGTTAGAAATTGTTTTATGTTGCAAGAGTTATTTTCTTGGTTTTGATGTTTTCCGAATTGTTTTCTTCTTTCTCTCCGACCTTTTGAGTGATTGCTTATGTGTGGTTACTATTGCTTGCTTACGATAGATTGACCAGAGTGTGACGAGTAGAACTATCAAGAGTTTTGAGTGTGAATCATCTTCATCAACATTGCAGGCAAGTTCACACTTTGATCATATCCTTTTTCATACCCAGTTTTTATGCATTAGTTACAACCCTCAAACATTGCATGAATATGATTGATAACATGTGGGTATTGGGAAGTAGTTGATGAGGTAGGAACCTATTGCCCTGCATTCAAACCTTGGGAGTTACTATTACGTTATGCTTATAGTGCCATGCTATGCTCGTAGACGTGGATTGGGTTTTGAGAGTATTCATGACAGATGTGAGATTGTTAATTAATGGTTTACTTAAGGTGGCAACTTTAACACACATCTGGGTGGATTGAGGTACCTGGGTATTCCAGGATTGCCTGTCTAGGCACCTGGGTAGATCAGGATTGCCTGTTTTTTTATGGACTGCCACCCAGGCTCAAAGGGATCATGAGATTTTTCATACTAGAAACTTCCGTGTGCAGCCACAAACTATTATGGGCTCTAGCATAGTTGATTAAGTCGTGCGAACTCTTATAGGGTAGACTAGCAGATGTAGGGGAAAGTAGGTGTAACGGTCTATCCATCGTAAGGTGCTAGCGCTTCTGAAAGACCATGTCTCGGTCATCCGTTTCTCAAACACCGTGTAGTGCGAGAAACCAAACGGAGGCGATCGAGTCTTGTGGGGAAAAGTGCACAAACCTCTGCAGAGTGTATAAACTAATCATGATTAGCCGTGTCCCCGGTTATGGACATCTTGAGTATCTAGTACCTGGATTATCATGTGAATCTCATCACATTACTTTAAATGAATATTGTTGGGTTTTAATGATGATGTTTAATTGGGATTGAGAATGCTGTCAACCATTCTCAATGTTTAACAACCACCATGATAGTTAAATAAATTTATTCCTTTGTAGTAGGGAAAAATTGGCTTTTCACAAAAACCTTATAACCGTAGAGCTTTTCCTCCAGCCAAATATGCATGTAGTGATAGCCATTGTTCATCATTCTCTATGGTGTGAATTTGCCAGTACATTTAATGTACTGACCCTTTGTGGCTGCAACGTCTCATGTTGCAGGATTATCTTACGGCGAGTAAGTGATACGTTAGGGTTACGATTTCTACACTCAACTCTGCCGTTGGTGTTAATGGGAATCCACAACCTTGTTACTTCCGCTATTTTGGATTTGAGGTAATAGTATTTACGTTACTTTTACATGTGATTTACCTCTGTTATAAATCCTCGAGTATTGTGTGTGTCAGCATACCGATCCAGGGATGACACTTAAGCATAGAGACTTGATTCATTCGGGTCAGGTCGCTACAAGATGGTATCAGAGCACATGTTGACTGTAGGACATGACCCTAGAAACTGGTAAGCCCATAGCAAAGATTTTTCTCTACAACTTTCCCTTTCAAAAAAGATCTTTTACCTCTCTTCTCTTCTGAGCTTATTCAAAAATTCCCTTTAGTGAGACCATACCCCTTTCCCCTCTTGACCACACGAAGATTCGACTGATGAGACCACACCAAGAAGTTAAGATGGACCTACAAGAAGCAGTATTTTGACAAGGAAGTATTTCATGAGGAACTCAGGACCCTGAAGATGAGAGTAGCTAAGCTAGAGGAGCAAAACCTTGAGAAACCGGAGATCCGTCAGGAACTAGACCATGGTTCATGCCAAGGATGTCGAAACCTAGAAGTTTGAAATACAACTCCGGAATATTAAAGGATGTCACGAGAGATTTCACGTCAACAGAGATGATCTGGCAAAAGAACTTGAGAAGACAAGCATGATCGGGAAGCCATTGGAGGCATGAACAAGGCTTGAAGAGTTTGGAGACATTGAAGATTTATTGACCTTTAGAAGACCAAACCCCTGTTATATACCTACGTTAGATGCGACGTTTGTGGGCTGTCATTTGTTTGATGTTTTTCCCGACAACCACAAATAAAATCTGTCTTTTCAAAACTTTTGTTTGTATTGTGTGTATCCCTCTCTATCTCTCTTATCTCACCCCAAACCCATGGACCCAATAGAGGATGAATGAAGATGAGCTTATATTTTCTGGACCGATAAGTCAATTGGAGACGGACCGATGGATTCAGAACATGGAGGATCACATGAAGAATAACCCTATAGTCGGAAAGGATATGACCTAGCATGCTCTTCAGTGCTTTGAAAGAGGTGCTGCTACTTGGTGGAGGATGTACCAAACCATCAATGGATGGCAAGGAGTAACCACTTGGAAAGAATTTAAGTTGACTCTGCCAAAGTCTCGACTTGTTGAAAGTGCGTTATATCGACTAGAGGGGGGGGGTGAATAGGCGATTTTTATGAAAGTATTCAAAACGTGGAAGTTATGAATACAAACGATAGTAATAAACCTATTACCCTGCAGCGGAAGGTAGACTACACTAGGCAAGCCATAGTCAAGTATTCAATAGAGTGAAAGCACAATGACTAATAGCAGCAATGTAGTAAGGATCAGGTAGGAAGATATTGTGAAGCCACACAGAACATGCAGTCACTCAGTGAAGACAAAAGATAGTGCGAACATACAATGACTTCACAAGGAGTAACAGTAAGTAAAGGGAAGGGAAGATGAAACCAGTGACTCGCTGAAGACAATGATTTGTTGGACCAGTTTCAGTTGCTGTGACAACTGTACGTCTGGTTAGGGCGGCTAGGTATTTAAACCTTAGGACACACAGTCCCGGACACCCAATCCTGAACACGCAGCTCAGGACACCCAGTCCTCACCGTATTCCCCTTGAGCTAAGGTCACACAGACCTCGCCCAATCACTCTGGTAAGTCTTCAAGGTAGACTCCCAAACCTTTTCACTTCATTCACCGGCAATCCACAATGTCTCTTGGATGCTCAAAACGCGACGCCTAACCGGCTGGAGGATGCACAATCCTCAAGTGTAATAAGTCTTCAGATCACACAGACAAGAAGACTTAAGTGATGCCTAATTCTCTTTGGCTTTGGGTGGTTAGGGCTTTATCCTCGCAAGGAATTCTCTCTCAAAGGCTTCGAGGTGGGTTGCTCTCAAACGACAAAAGACGTACTCTGAATCTGAGCAGCCAGCCGTTTATGGTTGTAGGGGGTGGGCTATTTATAGCCACTTGGCAACCCGACCTGATTTGTCCGAAATGACCCTGGGTCACTAAGGAACTAACACGTGTTCCAAGGTCAGATTTAAAACTCACGCGGCAACTTTACTTGGGCTACAAGCAAAGCTGACTTGTCCGACTCTGGACAAGATTCGCTCTCAAAGTCTTCACTCGAAGACATAGGTTTTGTTTAAGCATCACTTCAGTCATTCTGACTGGTTCTCTTGGACCCCACTTAACAGTACGGTGGTTCCTATGACTCAACACAGAAGAAAAAGAACTATGAAAGATCTAAGTCTTTGAGCTCCATAGGCTTCATGCGGTGTCTTCTCTTGTCATAGTCTTCAATGTGAATATCTTCTTATACCACCTTTGGCTTCAATGTCTTCATACATTTTTAGGGGTCATCTCTGGTAGGAAAACCGAATCAATGAGGGACTTCTACCTGTGTTATCCTGCAATTCTCACAAACACATTAGTCCTTCAACTAGGTTTGTCGTCAATACTCCAAAACCAACTAGGGGTGGCACTAGATGCACTTACAATCTCCCCCTTTTTGGTGATTGATGACAAACTAGTTGAAGTTTTCAACGGGGAATATAATCTGTGAAATTTTAAAGGATAAGGAATTGTCTTCATAAGTTGCAAGGGCTCCCCCTGAAGATGTGCATATAAGTAATTTGCTTTTGGAATGCAAATACACATGGCAGGTTGTACTTGTGGAGATTCACTTCAACTTATGATGACAATCCACTGTGCATGTGAAAGTATATGAAGATAATGACATGCATAATGGAAAATGGACGTCTGCAGAATGATCTAAGTGCGGAATTTATCATCGCAACACAAGGTGGCAAATAAGTAGCAGACGACCATCGAGTTTAAGTGTTACAACTCAAAAAAAAAACAAATGTAGCAAAACGAGAGTTGTAAGCACGAAGCAAAATATAAAGCACCCGCCCATGTGGCCCCGCTTGAAGACTATCAACCTCATATGATTCTCCCCCTTTTGTCAGTAAGGACCAAAAAGGTTTGAAGACATAGAGCATCTACTCATTCCCATGAGGAGTAGGTGAAGCAGCAGTGTCGTTGGTGGTGTTTGGCGGTGCTGAAGAGCTTGGAGCAGAGTCGAAGCATGCTGAAGGAGGTGGCGGTGAAGTAGCATCGTCTTCATCCTCGATTACTCTGGCATTCACAGTTGCAGCAGAGGAAGAGAACTCAGAGTCTTCAAGGGATGGAGTTTGTCGCAGCACTGCCCTTCGAGGAGGTGTGGAGTCAAACTTGAATCGCTCAGTGAAGCCATCCTCTTGAAGATCATCTTCAGAACACATCAGTGTTATCCCTTTCCATGTGCGGCGAGAGGTTTCATGGGCAACAAAAGCATTCTTGGTGGCAAGATTGCGAATGCGATTAACATCCACCAAGAGGCTTTGCATCTGACGCTTCAGCCAGTCATGATGCCTATCCTGTTTCTGATGAAGAGCCACAAGAAGCTCTCGGTAGTTGAGAACACGAGTGCGCTTCTTGGGTCGTGGAGCAGCTGTACTGTCAGTGGCTTCAGTGAGAGCAGGATGCGGTGCACGTGTAGTGCCAGCCAAAGGATACACACGAGTTACGGCTTCAACGCCTTCAACGTTCTGAGAAAAACTTTGATGCTCTGCATTCTGAAGACCGAGAGGTTCCTTGGCAGGCTCAGGATAGATCTCTTCAATAGACATATCCACATCAGGCAAAAAGATCCGATGGTTGCGGGCCGAGGGCTGATATGAGATAGCGGAGTGAAGTTTGATCAGCCGCATCACCCAAGGGGCGTAGAACTTCAAACCAAATAGATCAGAGCCAGATGCAACAAGTTGGCGAATGAAGAAATCCTATGTATTGAAGCATTTTCCATGAAGAATGCAGAAGATCAAAGTCTTCATTGCACCTTCCAGCTTGGCATGGGGAGAATGTCCTTTGATTGGCCAGAGAGTTCGCCTTATGATGTGATAAATGGTTCTTGGCAGATACTCAAGGTCTTCAACGAAGAACTCCATGGGATAAGCAGCATCTTGGGGCAATGGCTTCATCATACCAAGCATCTGACTCATATTAGGTTCAGTCTTCTGAAAGATGCTCTCAATAGCTTCACTATGAAGCTGACAGCCATGCTCGTAGAGATCGCCAGGAGTGGGCAAACCAGTGAGCTCAATGATGTCAAAGGCTTTGGCTTCGTGATGAACATTTCCTGTCATCCACTCTAGGACCCAAGTCTTCGGATCTTTGCTATACCCGCGTATGTGAAGTGTGGCATAGAATTGGAGCAGCAACTCTTCATTCCAATGCTCTTGGTCAGTGACGAACGGCAGCAGTCCAACCTCTTTGAAGCAATCCAGAGCTTCTTCCAGACAGGGCAGACCAGCTATTGCTTCAATGTCAAGGCGCTTGTGTGGGAAGATGCGACCTTGGTTGTAAAGAACGCATGAGTAATAGCTTCGCTGCGGATAACTCCAGAACCGATCAGATGATATTCTTTCCCTGGAGTAGGGGTTCCTGGAGCTGTTGAAGAATGTGTTGTCTGCTCTGAAGCCATTGATATTGAAGGAGCTAGGTGCTGATGCAGGACCTGGGAACCTTAGCAATCTTGGGATTGGCTTCTGTACCTGAGGCCTATGCTCAACATGATAGTCGAACTGGGGACCGACAGCAGACTTAGGAACAGAAGCGGCGGGATCAGTGGCTTCGCTGACTTCTGGTGCTTTTGTTGGTGAGGGCTCCACATTAGCTTCAGCCATGACAGCGTCAGTGGCTTCAGTGGTGTTGGTGGTGGCAGCCTCAAAATGTTCAACCTCCACTTGATGAGCAGGAGGGTCGGTCACGATCACGTTCTCCTCGAGAACTGCTTCTTGGTGGGACAGGGGAGTGGCAACTTGTGGGACTTCTTCTTCCGCGGCTCATGCAGCCGGATTGTCTTCAGCAGAGACTTGAGGCCTTGGACCTTTGCGAAGCCTGCGCTAGGCGGGCGACGCCTGTGGAGTTTGTGTTGGCTGGGCCTCAGAGTCTTCTTCCTCTTGTGGGCGAGCCGCCCACGAAGCATCCTGTGCAATTGGCGTCAGTGGATGACCAATGCTGATGAGTTCGATGTGCGTTAGCACAGGCGATGATACCTGTTGGTGTTCTAGCTGAGGAAGGGCTGCATCATCTTCAACATGGTCATGATGACCAATGTCTTCAGCAGCGATGGGATCAGCTACTGGAAAGTCTTCAGCTTCATGAGCCACTATGAAAGCAGGCTCATGGACAGTCTGTTGACGTTCTTGTGGATCAGCGTCGGGGTGAACCATGGAAATGGGTTCAACAATCAAGGGCTCTGTGTGAGCAGCCCGTTCCTTCTTGGTCTTTCTTTTCTTCTTGGCGGGGGCAGTAGCAGAGGCTTCAGAATGTTTTCTCTTCCTTACTTCAGCCTCAGCAGTCCTGGTCTTCTTCAGTTCTGAAGCGGTTGACCTGGCCTTTGGCTTCAGGCCAGTCATGCTAGTTGGGAAGACAAGGGGATCTGCCTCCTGCCTTGGTGCTTCAGGTTCAGCCATAGCGGGCTTCTTCTGCTTTCTTGGCAGCCATCCTGGGGTCGATGCCAGGACGCCCAAGGGCCTTGCGCTTCTCAGCCTTATTGTAGGCTTGCACACACCTATCAGCCAGGACCTTCATGCGCTCACGAGAACCCTGAGCTTCTGCACGTTTCTTTAGAAAGGCTTCCTTGAGCTCGTGCAACATAATCATGAAATTCTTCATGTCTTGCACACTGAGCTTGGCCATATGCTTCTTGAACTGAGATTTCTCAAAGTCAATCTTCTGCTTCAGTTCAACAATGCGCTGGGCGATAGCTAACTCTGAAGCAATGGCGCCATGGAAGGCGACACTGAGGCCAATGGGTAGTTGGAGATCGTCGAAGCTGATGTTTGGCATGTCAAACCATTCATCAATGAAGTTGTGAATGACTGTTACATCAAAGAGAGGCAGATCATTGAAGATTTCTGCTTCTTCTTTGCTCTTGATGAGTTGCTCAAGAGCGTCATCTGCAAGATCTTCATCACTTGACAGATCAATGGCATCATTGCGCAGAATGGCAGCAGCTGTTAGCTCTTGGCCGGTGTGTGGGAAAGGCATCTTGACCTTCTGGGGCTTGGCGATGCGTGATAAATCTTCGGACTGCACATTGTCTTCAGGAGGTGCAGTTGCTAGTGGCTTCGCCCGTGAGATTTTTGGTGAAGGGGCATGCTTTGAAGCTTTAGGCTTCTTCAACTTCTTTGGCTTCGGCGCTGCAGGCGCTTCATCTGATTCAGCGTCAGCTGCAGGCTCATTCACTGCAGTACCTTGAACCAAGATATGGGTGATGAGGCCTTCAAGGTTGTAGAAAGGACCGATGACATTGGGTTCTGCATCTTGTGTGCCATCAGCCCTTGGAGCTGAGGGACCAGGGTTGAAGTCTAGTCCCAATGTCTTCTTGTTTTGCTTCGCTGAGTTTTGTGCAAACTGGAAGTTGCGCTTGAACAGAATGTCGTCACGACACCATAGTAGTGACGATGGGTGTGCATCAGCAGGCTGTGGCCCATGGACCATGCAGGGATAGAAGCCTTGTTCAATGGCTTCATCTCTGGACCTGGGTTGAAGATTCTTGTATAGGATGTCTCCCCATAGTCTCTTGATGGCATTTTTCTCAGCATATTCCTGGGTTACGAATCGGTATTTGAACCATTGTTCTGCCCAATATCTTCGAATCCATTGGATTCGGGTCTTGTGCTGATTGTAATCCTCTTCAGGATCTGTCTTGTACAGTTCTGAGAGGTCATCTGGCAGATCTCTAGATGTTTCTGCATGACGCTTTCTACCACCCTTCCTTGCTGATTTCTCTGAAGCCATGAACTTTAAACTGAAAGGCTTCAACACGTTCAAAGGCTTCAAAGATTTTCGCTTGCTGGACAAACAGGAACTTGCTTCGGGAGAATTTATATGATGCTGTAAGAATTCTGCAAATGAATGCAGACTATGAGAACCAAGGGATTCTCCCACGGACATGTACCTGTGACAGCATTAAGGTGCGAGGGCAGGGGAAGAGGTCATATGCATTCTCAGAAGATTTTGAATATAAATCAGTTTAGAAGACATTGACCTCATCGTGCGAAGACATTCACTCATAGATAAGGAGTTGGTTCCAGATTTGTACGAATCCAGAGATCAGTACAAGTGAGGAATCTAACTACTTTGTGAAGCATAAGTGAATATACTAGGCATGTTATGAGATGCAGTATGAGAGAGATCTAACTTGTGTGAATAGAAACTGCTTGTGGTAGAAAGTAACAAAGCCATAGGATCAACGGTGCCGTAAAAAGGAAGTTTTATTTACCACACTAAGAACTGCTAGACGGAGTGGAAGATGAGGCCGAGCAGTTCGATCTTCCGTGCCCTAATTTGGCGACGGAGGACATCTATGGCGATGGCGGAGAGGACGATGTCTGCAGTCAGCGTGAAGACAGCGTCGGAGAGGTTGCGACAGCAAAGCGCTTCGTCGCCGACGTCGTCGAGGGCTAGCGGTGGCGCTAGGGTTCGTGCGAGAGTGGAAGAAGAGATAATGACCGCCGTGAAGTGTGTATTTATAGGTACAGGGGCGGCACTGCGTTATTACACAGGTGCCCCTGGCGATTCGCATCTGAGGAACACGTGGTCATCATGCAGAATTTTGGGGTTTGTTCCACGTCCCACGCACGCCTGGATTGTCGGGTGGTCGTTCCTACTTCTCCGGGTTTCATGTGGAGGAATGAGCATTGAAAGTGGACTTAAGGTTTGTCTTTGTATCTTCTGCTGACAAGGACGCAGAGAAGACATTCGACAGTTTCAATAGAATGCATATGATTTGGAGAGATAGAGTTTGAGATAGATAGCATAGAGAGGTTAGGATCCGATCACATTCACTTAGTTCAAAAGATTCAACAAGAAGACATAGCTATAAGTGAATGCTGTAGAGGATGGAACACTAGTATATATATATAATCAACATAGTGAAGATAATCATGAAGACATGTTGACATTGAAGCCAAACCAAATGTGAAGACATAGCAAGGTAACACCATGAGTGAAACACTTCAAATAGAACATTTGGTGGTGGCCTTACCCACCGTATAGGAAGTATTAGACCCAGACACGGCGCACAATTATCATGGCGCTCCGAAGTCAAATTCCACATTAATGTATTCACACTTAGAATGTATGTCTTCATTGATTGAAGATATACTTTACTTTGTGTGTTGCACATCTAAGTCATCAATATGCATAAGGGTTAGGATGTGTGCCTGATCACAGGACATTTGAGGATTCCAGGATATTTAGCTCACACCGTAACTTGCAAAATCTCTTCTCATCCAAGGGCTTGGTGAAGATATCTGCCAATTGCTCTTCAGTGTTGACGTGTATGATATCAATATCTTCCTTCACAACATGATCTCTGAGAAAGTGATGATGAATTTCAATGTGCTTTGTCTTTGAGTGCTGAACTGGGTTGTTGGCAATCTTGATGGTGCTTTCGTTGTCGCAGTAGAGTGGCACTTGCTTCAGATGAATGCCATAGTCCGTGAGTGTTTGCTTCATCCACAGAAGCTGAGCGCAGCAAGATCCAGCAGCAATGTATTCAGATTCAGCAGTGGAGAGAGATAGACAGTTCTACTTCTTTGAAGACCAACATACAAGTGATCGTCCCAGAAAATGACATGTGCCTGATGTAGACTTGCGATCCACCTTGTCACCAGCATAATCAGCATCCGAGAATCCAAACAGATCAAACTCTGAGCCCTTTGGATACCATAATCCTAGAGTTGGGGTGTGAGCCAAATATCAAAGAATTCGCTTCACAGCTAAGTGATGCGACTCCTTTGGTGCCACTTGGAATCGAGCACACATGCAAACACTAAGCATAATATCTGGCCTAGATGCACATAGATAAAGTAAAGAACCAATCATGGAGCGGTATACCTTCTGATCGAACTCTTTACCATTGTCGTCAGGACCCAGATGATGCTTGGCTGGCATTAGCGTCGTGAAGCCTTTGCAGTCTTGCATACCGAACTTCTTCAGGCAATCTTTGAGATACTTCTCTTGAGATATGAAGATGCCATTGCATTGCTGTCGTATTTGAAGACCGAGAAAGAACTTCAGCTCTCCCATCATAGACATTTGATATTGCTCTTGCATCATATATCCAAACTCTTCACTGTACTTCTGATTGGTGCAGCCGAAGATAATGTCATCCACATATATTTGGCACACAAACAATTCACCATCATATGTCTTCGTGAAGAGAGTGGGGTCGGGGGAACCAGGTATGAAGCCTTTGCTCTTCAGGAAGTATTTGAGTGTGTCATACCAGGCCCGAGGGGCTTGTTTGAGGCCATACAGTGCCTTGTTGAGCTTGTATACCATGTCAGGATGTTTTGGATCTTCAAAGCCAGGTGGTTGTGCAACATACACTTCTTCTTCAATCTTGCCATTGAGAAAGGCGCTCTTCACATCCATTTGATAAAGAAGTATGTTGTGATGATTTGCATAGGCCAGCAGTATGCGTATGGCTTCAAGTCTAGCCACAGGAGCAAATGTTTCATCAAAGTCAATGCCTTCCACTTGAGTATATCCTTGAGCAACGAGACAAGCTTTGTTTCTGACAACTTGATCGTGCTCATCTTGTTTGTTGCGGTATATCCATTTTGTGCCTATTATGTTGTGCTTCCGAGGATCGGGACGCTTGACCAGTTCCCATACATTATTCAGCTCAAACTGTTGAAGCTCTTCTTGCATAGCTTGAATCCATTCAGGTTCCATGAAGGCTTCTTCAACTTTCTTGGGTTTTGTTATTGAGACGAATGCGAAGTGCCCACAGAAATTTGCTAGCTGAGTTGCCCTTGAACGAGTGAGTGGACCGGGTGCATTGATGCTATCAATTATTCTTTCAATCTGCACTTCATTGGCAACACGAGGATGTACAAGGCGAAGATTTTGCTCTTGCTGATCATTGTCGTTGTTAGAAGGAATGTCTTCAGGCTGAGCATTGTCTTCAGGTTGATCAGGTGCTGAGATGATAAGTTCTTCTTCAGGATGAGCTTCAGAAGGTATAATTTCTCCAGTTTCCATTAGCTTGATTGATTCACTGGATGGAACTTCATCTAGCACATTTGGCAGTTGCTCTCTTTGTGAACCGTTGGTCTCATCGAACCGCACATCCACTGTTTCAAGAACTTTGTAATGAAAGAGATTGAAGACTCTGTAGGAGTGAGAATCCTTTCCATATCCAAGCATAAAACCCTCATGTGCTTTTGGTGCAAACTTTGAGGTGTGATGTGGGTCCTTGATCCAGCACCTGGCGCCAAATACTCTGAAGTAACTGACATTTGGCTTCTTGCCAGTAAGGAGCTCATAAGATGTCTTGTTCAGAAGCTTGTGAAGATAAACACGATTGATTGTATGGCATGCAGTATCAATGGCTTCAGGCCAGAATTTTCTTGGAGTCTTGTATTCATCTAGCATCGTTCTGGCCATCTCAATGAGTGTTCTGTTCTTGCGTTCGACGACGCCATTCCGCTGTGGCGTGTATGGGGCTGAGAATTCATGTGTGATGCCCAAGGTATCAAGATATGTATCAAGGCCAGTGTTCTTGAATTCAGTGCCATTGTCACTTCTGATATGCTTTATCTTGGCGCCATAGTTGTTCATTGCTCGATTGGCGAAGCGTCTGAAGACATCCTGCACTTCAGTCTTGTAAAGGATTATGTGCACCCAAGTATATCTAGAGTAATCATCAACAATGACAAAGCCATAGAGACAAGCAGTAGTAGTAAGAGTTGAGTAATGAGTGGGACCGAAAAGATCCATGTGAAGCAGTTTGAAGGGTCGAGAAGTAGTCATGATTGTCTTCGAGGGATGTTTGGCCCTCGTCATCTTTCCTGCCTCACAGGCACCGCATAAGTGATCTTTCTTTAACTTGACGTCCTCGATGCCTATGACATGCTTCTTCTTTGCCAGGGTGTGGAGGTTCCTCATGCCAGCATGCCTGTCGTGGTTTTGTCACGGCAGATGTCCTAGAGAAAGGACTTAGTCGTGGAGCCATCGCGATGGGTTAGCTTGAAGGGGTTAAAGCGGACACATGGACGCAAGAGAGTTTATACTAGTTCGGCCCCTTCGATGAAGGTAAAAGCCTACGTCTAGTTGTGATGGAATTGATGGGGTTTCGATGACTAGGGAGCAAACAAGCTTCACCTATGTCTCGAGTTGTTGTCTATTGTCCTTGAACCGCCGCCGGGTCGTCCCCTTATATACAGGGGTGACACCCGTCGGTTCACAGAGTCCCAACACCGGTCGATATTCGTATCCGGGTTGGTCTCTCCTTATTCCTAACTTACAATACAAGTTTATATACAAATTCCGGTTTATCGCTACAAGTCTTGAACCGGCTACGGGCCTTAGGCCCTCATCTGCCTTCTTGGGCTTTATCACTTCTGGAGCTACTGTTGAAGTTGACCCGGCCCAGATAGGCCGGTTTATGCCCAGCAGTAATATCCCCAACATTAGGCCCCAGATTGATTTGAACGGGTTCATGTCAATCCTTTAACAAAAACTTCATCTTCAACGTCTTCTCATAAATTGGTAAACCGCCATGATGTCATCTTCTCTGATTACTGTAAACCGGAGTGACGTCACCTGTCATGACGAAGATATCCATTGTGCTTCTTTATTTAATATATCTGCGGAAATCGAGGCGACAGCTCCATTTCGTGGCCCCTTGATTGTCGCGCCTGACACATGTCTTTTTGCCTTATAAATAGGACCGAAGGGTCATTTCCTTTCTTCTTTCCCTTCTTCCCCTTTTGCTTCGTCTTCCTCGCATCGCCTGACTTCAGAGCTCCGCCGCCACCATCGACCTCTGCCTCAACCTTGGCCGCTGCATCAACCTGGGTGCACCAGAGCATCGCGGCCATCTTCCGCGTCTTCCGCAGCTCCGGTAAACCTTCTATCCTTTCCCCCGCAGATCTGTTTTAGGGTTTCACAGTTCTTCCGTATTCATCGTCTGCTTCTTGCTCCTGCGACAGATTTGTTAGATGAATCCGCAAATCTTTATTCTATGCAATGATAGTTGTTTGACCTTCGCCTTCACTTATGCATCTCAAAATTGTAGATCTATATGAACGCTTTGCTTATTGGTTCGGTACTGCTCCTTTTGAACTTCTAAGTATTTATCCCTTTTCTGAACTTGCTTCAGATCCAATGCCATAAAGAAATCTTGTAAAACCTGTTTCTGCGTACTTGTCCATCTGCAATCTCAGCTTTCCAATGCTTAGATCAGGCGGTTTAACCTTATAGAGAAATTTTCCAAACCGGTATATGCCATTAGTCCCCTTGTTGAACCGCCAGATGTTGGTTGCTTCATGAAACTCCGGTTCAGATAATTCTGTCTCCGGTTTAATAGTGCATACACCAACGTACCTTGATCAAATACATTTTTGAACCGGGATCTTCTACCTTGTAGATTCCATCATGGCCAAGCAAGTATATGAGTGCAATTGGGTTCCTTCTCACGTCATAGAGGCTGAACTGGACGATTTAGTCCTGATTGGAGCTTTAGGCAGCAAAGATACCATCCATTGGAGGGCTCCTGGCATAGAATGCCCTCCCACACCCCGAGAAGGAGAGGTTGTTGTGTTCGTAGATCACTTAGCCCGGGGCTTTAAGCCGCCCAGTTCTAAATTTTACCGGGATGTTTTAGCCGATTTCCAACTCCATCCGCAAGACACTGGCCCCAACTCTGTTACAAATATGTGTCACTTTCAAGTGCTCTGTGAGGTGTTCTTTCAAGAGGAGCCCATAGTGGAATTGTTCAGAGACCTTTTCCATTTAAACCGCCGTACTGAATTTACTGATGGCTCTAATACGGAGTTGGGTGGTGTGGCGATTCAGAAAAGGAAAGAGGTCACATACCCTCACGCCAAGCTGCACAGCCACCCTAAAGAATGGAATCAGACATGGTTCTACTGCAAAGACACCTCCCCTGCTGGTGAGAATCCCTTGCCTGGCTTTCGTCCGGAGCAGCTCAGCAATACACACCCTTTTCCTCAAATATTGACCGCCCAGGAGAGAAGCAAATATGCTCCCCAACTATCAAAGCTCAGAGCCTTTATGGCCAACGGTTTAACAGGGGTTGACCTTGCTCGCTGTTGGATATCCTGGAGCATACTGCCCCTTAGTCAGCGCTCCAGTTTGATGTGCGAGTATACTGACAGTGTTGATGACCCACTGCGACATTCAAAAATCCAGCTCTCTGATGAAGAAATCACAGAGGCTGTGAATAAGATGCTGAATGAACCGGAACACGTCTGCGCTAAAACCGGCCTACTTCCCTTCTGCGCCACCAATAAACCGCCAGCTGTAAGACTTTGACTTTTCTCTTTGCTGAATCTGTTTATTGATATGTCTGGTCATTGTTTAATATCAGTGTATGTGTAATCAGGGCAATGATCCGTTTTGGAGCAAAAAACTGCCGCAGGAGAAACCAGAAAAACTAGCCAAACCGGAAAGAGCAACTCGGCAAAAGACTAAAGCTGTGAAGAAGACTGCTCACAGGAAAAGAACCACGGCATCTTCTAATCCGGCCCCTGATGATGATGTGGATAATCCGGACTTTGACGTAGAGCTTGACTCACTTGGTTTATTTTTCATGCATCTTATTGATGATGATATTTGTCAAGATGATGCCGAAGCCAGCCACCTGGATGTTGCAGAGGTAATTATTCTCTCTTCCGATTCAGAAACTTTGCCTTCACAAAAAATCCATCAGGCAAACCAGAAAGTTAAATTTTCTCAGCCTCTTGCTTATCTGGATCCTAAATTTCTTATGAAGACCCAACAACACGAAGCCCGTCGCACAACCCGGCACAGCGGCCAGGTAGTTACCTCCGCCGGCTTACCGAACAGTCCAGTTCGGAAACGCCATTCAGAGGTCTCTAATTTGCTCGTCAGTGCTTATCCTAAAGCGGGCTGCTTTCGTCAACCTCTTAATCCTCTGACTCCGATTACCAGGTTACTTCCCACTCATCTTCTGGCGAGTCATCGGCTACTCAGCTGCCACCGCTCAAAACGGTGCTTGGGTAAGCTACACTTATTGTGATATTTGCAGTACATCGCCTTAGAACATATGCTGTATTTGATTTTGTTATTCTTCTCAGGGCCAAACCTAGGCCAAGAAAGAAGGCCTGCCTAGACAAAGCGACCGAAGAAGATGCCGTTCTTGAGCCAGGCAAGACACCCGATCTTGAAGCGGCTATTCCTGAGGATATACCCAACGATCCACCGCAGCAAGACGACGATCTTATTGCTGAAGAGAGACCCGCTGATGCCTCGGGTCCTGTCAATCAGCCCACAGACTCCATCTGGATTGAAGGCTCCACCGGTCCAGCAAAACCTACTGACAAGCCAACAGCTCCAGTGCAGACCGGCGGTACCCAGGATGATGAGGTTGTCATTACTGGCACTGGCCATACTGAGCCAAGCAATCCTGTCGCTTTGTCCAAACATTCTGCCAAGGAAGAATTTGCCGCCTTTGGCAAAAGCAAGTGGAATGCTGATCTGACGACTTATGCTGCTCTGAACGCCCAAGATATCCATTCCGGCTATTTGAACTGGTTGTATACCAGTCACGACTATGAAGCCGGTCTGATAAATATGATGAAAGATAAATATGAGGTAACTTCCATATGCTCCTTCCTGCTTGTATGCTTCCATTCTTGCTGACTCTCCTAGCCCCTAAGGGACGGTTTGTAATATTCTTTCAAACCGGGACTTACTAATATAAATCTTGATGCTTTGAAATTCGCTGATGTAGCCCCCAAGGGCCGATTCAACTTAGTGTAGTTAAACCGGTACTTTAAGTAATTGAAATTGCCGCATCAGAATATATACGAGCAAATAGCCATTAGCCCCCAAGTGCCAAGTTGAATACTTGTATTGATCTTGGGACTTTGTAAGCAATTGAAAGATGAAGATCGAATATGCATTAGCCCCCAAGTGCCAAGTGCATAACTTGTTATGTGGTTGGTACTTTAATCCTTGTACCATTTTGTTGAAGCATCTAATTGTCTGCATGCAGGCTGAGCTGAAGACGAAAGAAAACCAAATCGCCGACCTCCAAGAAAACCTGAAAACCCAACAAGCTGAAACCTCCAAAGCAAAATAGGAATGGGCCAGCGCTTTAAGCGCCATGGAACAACTTAAGGAGAATTTTAAGAAGAAACGGGCGGATTGGGCCACTGAAAAATCGCTTTGATCAAACGAGCAGAGGATGCCAAGGCTGCACTAAAACCAGTGACGGATGAACTAACCAGCATAAAGCGGCACGTGCATGCCATGACCACTGCTATCTTTGGTAAGCCAGCTTGCCTTCTGAATTGGCTCTGCCTTCTTACGGAGTCGCCGGTTTATTAACCCTTTATGGTATTTCAGGGACACGCATTGGTCACTTGGGGTCAGATGTGCGGAAGAAATTGAAAGCCGCCTATACATTGGTTGAACAATTGTATACTGGTGCCCAACGGATCATCTGTACCGCATCTCATAACAAACCGGCGCCCACTTTGATTCAAGATACTCTGATGAAACTGTCAGTGCTTCCTGCCCGGGTTGAAGAGCTGAAGAAATCTGCTGCTCGAACCGGTGCAATCAATGCCTTAATCCGGGCAAAAGCCTGGGTGCCGGATTTTGATCCTATTGAAGCGGCTCAGGGCTATCCCAGCTTGAAGGAAGACGGGTCAGAATTTGGTGAAGCGGAACTGCGAGCAATAAATCGGGAGGTACGTCCGCTAGCTTGTCAGTTGGCTGAGGAAGTAGACTTGTCTCATCATCAAGCACAATATGACAGTCAGAACAAGCGAATAGCTGCACCAATCCATGAATCGGAAAATCTGATCCCTCCAATCCGTAAGCATACTTACGCTCCCGATATTGACCCGTCATTGCTGATCCATGATGAAGCTGTTTTTCAAGCATTAATGGGAATCGACTAGACAACTGTGGATTTCCAGCCACTCGGTAGAGAAACAGAGGCTGAAGCGGCGCAGGATGACCCACAACTATCAGGCCAGGCTAGTGACCAAGCTTGAACCGGAAGCCGGTTTTAAAACTGCCTCTCCTTTGTGAAAAACAATTATATTATTATGGGCACCATGTTGCCTTGTAATAAGCTAGCTGATACCTTTGACGTTGATATGCCTTCGTGCATAATTTGTTCTTCCTGTGGTAATGAACTTTCCAAAACACTTTCTGAAATGAGAAATTCGTCAAGTACCACCGCGGTTGTACCGTCAGGTGGAATATGATGTCTGTATATATGAAATCAAAACATCCAAAACAAAATTTTAAGTATATGATCAAAATTTTGAGATACATAATACCTGCCATCGTTGAGTATGAAGTTGGCTTGGCCAAGCTTGAAGCGGAGTTTTACAAACCCACACTGTTGGAGGAGATAACAGCTCCTGTATATATATATGACGCTGGTTTACCATGTAAACCGTGCCGGGTTATAATAAACACCGTGTTACTCCATAAGAGGATGTTAACAATAAGGATCAAACCGGGCAAATAGTCTCCGGATTGACATGAACTGTGTTCCATCAATTGATTGGTTAAAAAACTTTGTCAGTTTAAAAACACAATAAAAAGCAAAAAAGACCTTCAAAGAAAAGTGTGAAGCAAAAGCAATGACAAAAACGTTTGCCAAAAAAGGTTTATTTAAGCTGATCAAATGGTGTTACCATGGCCAAACATGACCAAGCTCCCGTTAGGTGTAACTATGGTTCTAGTCAGCCAGGTCCCCAAATGAAACCGTGGAATTTATGCCGACCAAATGGCATGGTCATGGTTCGGGTTCGACCAAGCCCCAAGTGATTCTGTGGCCTTAGGCCGATCAAGAGGCATGACTGGTTCAAACATGACCAAGTCCCCAAGTGATCTGGTGGCTCTCGCCTATCAAGAGGCATGGTATTGGTTCGGACACGACCAATCCTCCAAGTGATATAACACGATGCTTTTAGCAAAGCGAACTCAAGGGGTAAACCGGAAGCCGCTTTAAAACAACTCCGTGTAACCACACATGATGTAAAAGAACAGATACCCCGCTTTAGCTGAGGTTCGGTTTATTATAGTTAATATATACATCGATGTAATATGTACATAAGTAGAACCAATGGCTCAGGTATAATAAGGCCGAAGATGAGCTATGTTCCACGGCCTGTTGGTCTCCTCTTCTGATGTATGTGAGTCCTTATGTTCTCGAATATCGATCAGATAGTATGACCCGTTGTGCAGATTCTTGCTGACCACGAAAGGCCCCTCCCAAGGTGGGGATAACTTATGCATATCAGTCTGATCTTGGATGAGCCGAAGCACCAAATCTCCCTCCTAAAAGGTTCTGGTTCTGACCCGGCGACTGTGCTAACGACAAAGATCCTGCTGGTAAATCGCCGATCGGGCGGCTGCGATGTCACGCTCTTCATCCAACCGGTCCAAAGCATCTTGCCATGCTGTCTCGTTGTCCGCTTCAATATAAGCCATTACACGAGGTGAATCATGACGGATATCACTGGGGAGAACCGCCTCCGCTCCATAAACCATGAAGAACGGTGTGTATCCTGTTGATCTGTTGGGTGTTGTATTGATGCTCCATAGCACAGATGGTAATTCTTCTACCCAACAACCCGGCGTTCTCTGCAGAGGAACCATGAGCCGGGGCTTGATGCCTCTCAAGATCTCTTGATTAGCTCTTTCTGCTTGACCATTGGACTATGGATGTGCCACTGATGAAACGTCGAGCCGGATGTGCTCCCGTTCACATAACTCCTTCACAGCACCTTTGGACAAATTGGTACCATTATTTGTGATAATACTGTGCGGAAAGCCAAACCGGAAAATCACCTTTTTGATGAACTGAACCGCCGTGGCCGCATCACACTTACTAACAGGTTCTGCCTCCACCCACTTTGTAAACTTGTCAACCGCCACCAGGAGGTGGGTCTTCTTATCTTTGGACCTTTTGAAAGGCCCAACCATATCCAGCCCCCAAGTCGCAAACGGCCAAGTAATTGGAATTATTCTCAATTCTTGAGCCGGTACATGAGCACGTCTTGAAAACCTTTGGCAACCATCACATCGTCTGACCAGATCCTCCGCATCAGCATGAGCGGTTAACCAATAGAAGCCATGGCGAAATGCTTTAGCCACCAGAGACTTTGAACCGATGTGGTGACCACAATCTCCTTTGTGGATCTCATGCAAAATTTCACGGCCTTCTTCAGGAGACACGCAGCATTGAAAAGCTCCTAATACACTGCAATGATGCAACTCGCCATTGATGATGGCCATGGACTTGGATCACCGGATTATTTGCCGGGCCAGAATCTCATCCTCTGGCAACTCGCCCCGGTTCTTGTACACCAGATAAGGAAGCGTCCAATCCGGAATAACATGAAGAGTTGCCACCAATTGAGCCTCCGGATCAAGGATAGCCAAATCCTCTTCTCCAGGGATCTTGACCGACGGGTTGTGCAGCACATCCAGAAAAACATTGGGCGGGACCGGTTTGCGCTGAGAGCCCAGCCGGCTTAAAGCATCCGCTGCTTTATTTTTCTGCCGGTCCACGTGGTCCACCTGATAGCCTTTGAAATAACTTGCAACAGTATCCACCTCCCGACGATATGCTGCCATGAGTGGGTCCTTGGAGTCCCAAGTGCCAGACACTTGCTGAGCCACAAGGTCCGAGTCACTGAAGCACTTAACTCGACTTAGATTCATCTCCTTAGCCATCCGGAGACCATGGAGCAAGGCTTCATACTCAGCTGCATTGTTAGTACAAGGGAACATTAAGCGGAGAACATAGCAAAACTTATCACCTCGTGGGGAAGTTAATACGACTCCAGCCCCCGAGCCTTCCAACTGCCTGGATCCGTCAAAATGGATGGTCCAATACGTGTGATCCGGCTTTTCTTCAGGTGCTTGCATTTCCGTCCAATCATTGATGCAATCAACAAGTGCTTGAGACTTAACCGCTGTCCGAGGCACATACTTCGAACCGTACGGCCCCGGCTCTATGGCCCACTTTGCAATCCGGCCAGTCGCTTCCCAGTTCTGGATGATATCTCCCAAAGGAGAAGAACTGACCACCGTAATTGGGTGCCCTTGGAAATATTGTTTAAGCTTCCGGCTTGCCATAAAAACTCCATACACCAGCTTCTGCCAATGCGGATACCTTTGCTTGGACTCGATTAGCACCTCGCTGATATAATAGACCGGTCGTTGAACCAGATGCTCCTTGCCTGCCTCCTTTCGCTCCACCACAATAGCCACGCTGACCGCCCGAGCATTGGCAGCAACATATAGCAGCAACGGCTCCTTGTCAATGGGAGCGGCGAGCACCGGCGGATTGGCAAATTGCCGCTTTAAGTCCTCAAACGCTTCATCAGCGGCGGAACTCCAGGCAAACTGATCCGTCTTTATCAACATCTGATACAAAGGGATTGCCTTCTCACCAAGACGACTGATAAACCGGCTTAATGCTACAATCCGGCCGACCAGTCGTTGAACATCATTGATACACTTTGGCTTAGCCAGAGAGGTGATGGCCATGATCTTCTCCGGATTAGCCTCAATTCCCCTGTTGGACACCAGAAAACCCAATAGCTTGCCCGCCGGCACACCAAAGACACACTTGTCCGGATTAAGCATCATCTTGTATGTCCTCAGTTATCAAAGGTTTCCTTCAAATCAGTAATCAAAGTCTCCTTCTCCCTAGACTTAACCATGATATCATCCACGTAAGCATGTACATTACGGCCGATTTGCTTGTGAAGACAATTTTCTACACACCGTTGATAAGTTGCCTGGGCACTCTTGAGACCGAAGGGCATAGACACATAGCAGAAGGCTCCAAAGGGAGTTATAAATGATGTCTTCTCCTGGTCCTTAACTGCCATTTTGATCTGATGATAGCTAGAATACGCATCCAAAAAACTTAAACGCTCACAACCCGCCGTAGCATCAATAATTTGATCAATACGGGGGAGGGCAAAAGGATCTGCTGGACAAGCCTTATTAAGATCTGTGTAATCCACACACATGCGCCAGGTGCCGTTTTTCTTGAGGACCAGCACCGGATTGGCAAGCCACTGAGGGTGAAAAACTTCAACAATAAAGCCAGCTGCTAAGAGCCTGGCCACCTCTTCTCCAATCACCTTGCGTCTTTCTTTGTTAAACCGGCGGAGGAACTGTTTCACCGGTTTATGTTTAGGATCCACATTAAGTGTGTGCTCATCGAGTTGCCTCGGTACACCTGGCATGTCAGAGGGCTTCCATGCAAAAATGTCCCGATTCTCACGGATGAACTCGATGAGCGCGCTTTCCTATTTCGGATCCAAGTTGGCACTGATGCTGAACTGCTTGGACGAATCGCCAGGTACGAAGTCAACAAGCTTAGTTTCTGCTGCCGATTTGAACTTCAGGGCCGGATCATGCTCCGTAGTTGGCTTCTTCAACGGAGTCATGTCCGCTGGATCAACATTGTCTTTATAGTACTTCAACTCCTCGGTGGCACAAACCGACTCTGCATAAGCTACATCTCCTTCCTCGCATTCCAAAGTGATTTTGCGGCTTCCGTGAACCGTTATTGTCCCCTTGTGACCCGACATCTTGAGCTGCAAATATACATAACAGGGTCGAGCCATAAACTTGGCGTAGGCCGGTCGCCCAAACAGGGCATGATATGGACTTTGGATTTTCACCACTTCAAACATCAATATCTCCGACCTGGAATCATGATCATCCCCAAAGGCCACTTCCAGAGCTATCTTACCAACGGGATATGCTGATCTGCCAGGCACTACATTGTGGAATACTGTATTAGACGGTTTGAGATTCTTATCTGTTAGTCCCATACGATGGAAGGTCTCATAGTACAGGATGTTAATACTGCTCCCTCCATCCATGAGCACCTTGGTGAACTTGTAACCTCCCACCTAAGGCGCCACCACCAGAGCCAACTGACCCGGATTATCGACTTGGGGAGGGTGATCTTCTCTGCTCCATATGATTGGTTGTTCAGACCAACGTAGATAACGGGGTATGGCCGGTTCAACAGAGTTGACCGCCCGCCTCTGAACTTTCCGGTCTCGCTTGTCCAAGCTAGTGGTGAAGACATGGTACTGCCCATTACTCAACTGCTTTGGGTTGCTCTGGTAACCTGACTGTTGCTGCTGTTGGTTGTAACCACCCTGGTTGTTCTGACTATTTTGACCATTATGTCTGCCCGGATTACCATTGAATCCTGAACCGGAACTTCCTGCTCCGTAACCCGGCCCGGATCCCGAGCCACCGCCAGATTCGTGATCATACCGGAAATTATTAGAATTCTTGAACTCCCGCATAATAAAGCAATCTTTCCAAAGGTGGTTTGCTGGCGCCTCCTTCGTCCCATGTTTTGGACAGGGCTGGCTTAGCAGATAATTTAGGCGGTTTGGGTTAGGGTTGGGCGCCCCATTACAATTTTTCGGCCTACCCTTGCGTCGCTGGCCATTGTCCTGTGCATTGGTATTAGCCACAAAGTCCATGTTACCATCCGCTTTACGCTTGCCTCCTCCACCATTACCTGCCCAGTGATGCTGCTGACCTTTGGAGCTGCTGTTCTTCTTCCCTTTCCCTGTCTTGTCATCATCAGATTCGGGATCCTTGGTACTATCAGAATCAGCATATTTCACCAAAGCGGCCATGAGGGTCCCCATGTCGGTGCAATGATGCTTCATCCATCCCAACTTCAGCTTCAGGGGTCCAAACCGGCAGTTGCCTTCTAGGGTTAATACTGCAGTGTCAGCATTGATGCGGTCTGAGGAATGCAACACTTGTGAAACCCGGCGCACCCAATGAGTCGTTGATTCTCCTTCCTCCTGGACGCATGCAGCTAAGTCCACTATCGACATAGGCTGTTTACAGGTATCTTTGAAATTGCTGATAAACCGGGCTCGTAATTGGGCCCATGAACTGATAGAATTAGCCGGCAAGCTTTTTAACCAAGTATGGGCCGTTCCTTCGAGCATCATGGTGAAGTATTTCGCACACGCCACATCATCCACATCAAGCATCTCCATGGCCATCTCATAGCTCTCCACCCATGTCTCTGGAGGTTGATCCGCCGTGTAATTTGGTACCTTGCGTGGGCCTTTGAAATCCTTGGGCAGGCGCACGTTGCGTAAAGCAGGGATAAGGCAAGGCACCCCCAAAGAGCTAGAAGTAACAACAGGTTCAGTCAAGGTGGTTGGACGAACCGGCGTGAGCTGCCGAGCCTGATGCTGTGTGGCTAACTCGGCCTCCCTGCGCGCGCGGGCCCGGTCCACCACTCCCTGAGCGTCATCAGCACCACCCGCCGGGTTGTTGTCATGGGGTGCCCCACGTCGTTCATTACTCGACACTGCCGGTTCATCCATATGTCTGCTATAGCTCCGGCTTGGACGGGGGGTTGAGTGGATCCGGTCGCGGCTGTACGAGTACGCTTCCTGTTGGGCCAAAGCTGTCCTCAGAAGTTCCTTGACCCGTCGCGTCTCTACTGCCTGCGGCGAGTCACCTTCAATTGGAATGGCCTCCAGCCGTGCAGCAGCGGCAACAAGATTGTCCATTGGGTTGGAGTAGTGACCCGGAGGTATTAAAACAGCCCGAGGTACAATGGTGTTTTGACGAGGCGGGTCCATCTGACGAGGCTGAACCGGTGCACCGATCCCAGGGGCTTCTGCCCGGTTTCCCTCCAGCGGATTGCCGGCTCTTGGTCCTAGAGTGTTGAAAAGGTCTCTGGCCTCGAAAACTGGAGGTAAGCGGGATCGGTGCTTCCTCCTCATGACTTCATGCGACGCGCTCTGGTCCAACATAAGCATGTAGGCCTGTGCGTCTAAAGTGGCCCGCTCTGCGGCCATCCTGGTGTCCTCAGCCGCCAGATCCGCCTTGGCCTGGGTGATCTGTTCCTTTACCTTTGCAATCTCCACGTTGTGAACGTCCTGATCCGGTGTATTATCTTCCGCCATAAGTACAACCAACGCATCAAATAGTTCTGATAGAACCTGAGCCGGCGGGCGCACAGGGCCTCCTGCCCCGGCAGCCGTCGCCACTGCTGAACCGGAGATCGTTGCCGCAGCTGTTGAAGAATGAAGCGCTGCTTGTGTTCCGGCCATGAATATTCCAACCCGGTTGGGCAGATCAGAGGGGTCCAGAATACTGTCGCCATCGGAACAGCTCCCAATCTGGCCATCTTGCAGCTGATAAAGAGATTTGGTTTCTCCGGTCAAAGATTCGTCACCGGAACAAATGACGGCCGCGTCGCGAAATTCTGATCCGTCCTCATAACTTCCTCCATGGATGACTCCTACGAAGGCACGCTTCATGGCCAGTTTAACCCGGGCGGATCGCGCACGCTGAGCCGTCTTGACGAGGTCGGTGCAGATGTCCGGCTCAGGGCCCGGTTCACCGATCTTGCCAATGAAAACGTGAATGCTACCAAAGGGGACCCGGTACCCGTACTCAATTGAGCCAGCCTCGAGGCCCCAGCCTGCGTCATCGTTGTAGAGCTTGCCGCGACGACTCTTAGTCATCTAGCCTACATCGTAGCCCTCGAGTCCTTCAAAGCGTCCCTCCAAGAACCGGAAACCATCGTGCGATAGCCCCACGGTGGGCACCAACTGTCGTGGTTTTGTCACGGCAGATGTCCTAGAGAAAGGACTTAGTTGTGGAGCCATCGCGACGGGTTAGCTTGAAGGGGTTAAAGCGGACACACGGACGCAAGAGAGTTTATACTAGTTCGGCCCCTTCGATGAAGGTAAAAGCCTACGTCTAGTTGTGATGGAATTGATGGGGTTTCGATGACTAGGGAGCAAACAAGCTTTGCCTATGTCTCGAGTTGTTGTCTGTTGTCCTTGAACCGCCGCCGGGTCGTCCCCTTATATACACGGGTGACACTCGTCGGTTCACAGAGTCCCAACACCGGTCAATATTCGTATCCGGGTTGGTCTCTCTTTATTCCTAACTTACAATACAAGTTTATATACAAATTCCGGTTTACCACTACAAGTCTTGAACCGGCTACGGGCCTTAGGCCCTCATATGCCTTCTTGGGCTTTATCACTTCTGGAGCTACTGATGAAGTTGACCCGGCCCAGATAGGCTGGTTTATGCCCAGCAATAATATCCCCAACAATGCCCAAGCCTCCGATGCCACAGCCAGCATTCTGAGGCTTTTGCTAGAAGACATACGGCAAGCTGAGGTCCTGCTGAGAAATCTACCACGTACAAATCATCTTTTCGATACCCTTCAAATACTAGAGACTTGTAAGATTCCATTAGAACAAGGCAACGATATTTTCCAAATATTACGATCATGTTTAAACCGCAAAGCATTGAGACAGACATTAAGTTGAAGCCAAGGGATTCAACAAGCATGACTTTATCCATGTGTTGATCCCTTGAGATTGCAACTCTACCTAGACCCAATACCTTACTTTTACCAGTGTCAGCAAATGTGATGTGGCTCTTGTCCGATGGACGTAAGGTTGAGTCCATAAGAAGGCTTCTTTTGCCAGTCATGTGATTTGTACACCCACTATCAATAATCCATTCTGAAGATGCTGGTGTCGTACCCTACAGTGCAGTTAGGGGGATAGGCTTCACGAAGAGCATTATGAAGCAAAAACATTTGACGAACCAGTGCGTTATGAAAGCTTAGATCCAGATTAGGACTAATAGGGAGAGTAGCAAGCGATTCAGGAACGAAGTACATAGTAAGACCATTCAGGCATTTGATCTTGCGCCCTACAAGATGTTTAAGGTCCCCAGCAATAGCGTCAGATGATTTTGGTTTTCTGCTAGAGACCTTTCCCTGCAAAAGAGAGTTAAGCTTTCTTAGCCACCCACATCTTCAAGGGTGGCTTAGAAGCAATAAGTCTAAGTGCAGCATCTGAGAACTTTGGCTTTGGAGCCCTAGCAAACAGTCTTGCAGGCGGACAATAGTACTCATACGAATAAGCAGAACAGTTCTTGGTCTTATGAACATGGTGGTTTGATGAACCGCTCTCATATTCATAGGCCTGAGTGTGGTTTCCCTGCAAAACATTTGCGTTAGTGCGACTCAGGTGAGTCCTCTGTCTGTATGAAGCCTTTGGACCGTATGAAGCCTTTGGTCTGAGGTTTGTCTTCTTCACGTGAGGTGTCATGATGACATTCACATGAAGATTCTCCAGACACCTTTTCGGAACCCAGATCTTCTTCATAGGCGGTCCATTCCTACAGTTAGTACCAATGTACCTAGCAAACACTTCACCATTCTGATTCTTAAACAGTTTATAGTTTGCATCAAAGGATTCATCAATGACAATGGGGTTAGCACAAGTGAACCCAGACAGAGTGGATGGATCTACTGAAAATTCCTTTGCAGCAACCCATGTGGTTTTGGGGTACTGCTCAGGTTTCCAGTAAGAGCCATCAGCATTCATTTTCCTTACGAACCCAACACCCTCTTTCCTCGGGTTTCGGTTCAAAATCTGCTTTTTGAGGACATCACATAGTGTCTGATGCCCTTTAAGACTTTTTGTACATCCCTGTTTCAAGCAATGTCTTCAACCTAGCATTCTCATCAGCAATAGCAGTGGAATCCTCAGTAGAGGGGTTAGTTCCCACATCAACAGTTGAAGATATTGCAACAGTAGTAGCAGTAGAACATTCAGCAACAGTAGTAGCATTATCACGCTCAATGCATTTAATACATGGTGGTTCAAATCCTTCCTGAGCGGAGCTGATCTGTTCGGCGCGAAGTGACTCGTTTTCCTTTTGAAGATCTTCATGAGCCGCTCTCAATTTCTCAAGATCTTGCTTCCTTTGAAGATAATCATAGGAAAGCTTTTCATGAGTTGTTGAGAGAGTTTCATGACGACTTTCAAGTTCCTCATACTTAATGTGAAGATTTTTTATGTCTTCAATTAAGGATTTAGATCGAGTCATTTCAGCACCTAACAGATCATTGCTTCTGTCTAACAGTTTTTGAATATGTTCCATAGCTTTCTGTTGTTCAGTTGCAATTTTAGCAAGTGTTTTGTAGCTGGGTTTTGAACCACAATCAGAGTCATCGTCACTAGATGTTTGATAGTGAGTAGTGCGTGTGTTTACCTTGGCACCGCGTGCCATGAAGCAGTAGGTAGAAGCGGAGTAGTCCTTGTCATTTGCATCGGTGTCGGTGATGAAGTCATTGTCTTCAGTGTTGAAGATGGACTTGGCAACGTATGCTGTAGCCAGACTTGTGATGCCTGAATCGGACTCCTCCTCAGACTCCACCTCCGCCTCCTCAGAAGCGGACTCCTCCTCTGAATCCATTTCCTTGCCAACAAATGCACGTGCCTTGCCAGATGAGCTCTTCTTGTGTGATGAAGACTTTGAGGAAGACTTGGAAGAAGACTTTGAGTATTTCTTCTTCTTCTTGTCGTCAGAGTCATATTCCTTGCTCTTCTTCTTCTTTTTGTTCTCATTGTCCCACTGTGGACATTCAGAGATGAAGTGGCCAGGTTTCTTGCACTTGTGACATGTTTTCTTCTTGTAGTCGTGAGCAGAAGCTTCATCATTCCTTGAGCTTGATCGGGAAGACTTTCTGAAACCTTTCTTCTTGGTGAATTTTTGGAACTTCTTCACAAGCATAGCAAGTTCCCTTCCAATGTCTTCAGGATCATCCGAACTGCTGTCAGATTCTTCTTCAGATGAGGAGACAGCCTTTGCCTTCAAGGCACGAGTTCACCCATAGATTGGACCGTAGATATCTCTTTTCTCAGAAAGCTGAAACTCATGTGTGTTGAGCCTCTCAAGTATGTCAGACGGATCGAGTGTCTTGAGATCAGGACGTTCTTGAATCATCAGGGCTAGGGTGTCAAACGAACTATCAAGTGATCTCAGTAGTGTCTTGACGACTTCATGTTTGGTGATCTCAGTAGCGCCGAGGGCTTGAAGCTCATTTGTGATGTCAGTGAGTCGGTCAAATGTGAGCTGGACATTCTCATTGTCATTTCGCTTGAAGCGGTTGAAGAGGTTGTGAAGGACACTGATTCTCTGATCTCTCTGGGTTGAGACGCCTTCATTGACCTTGGAGAGCCAGTCCCAGACCAGCTTAGATGTTTCCAAAGCACTCACACGGCCATACTGTCCTTTGGTCAGATGACCACAGATGATATTCTAGGCAGTAGAGTCCAGTTGAACAAACTTCTTGACATCAGCAGTAGTGACACCTTCTCCAGCCTTGGGAACACCGTTCTTGACGACATACCATAGGTCAACGTCAATGGCTTCAAGATGCATGCGCATCTTATTCTTCCAGTAGGGATATTCAGTTCCATCGAAGACGGGGCACGCAGCGGAGACTTTAATTATCCCTGCAGTCGACATAGCTAAAACTCCAGGTGGTTAAACCGAATCACACAGAACAAGGGAGCACCTTGCTCTGATACCAATTGAAAGTGCGTTATATCGACTAGAGGGGGGTGAATAGGCGATTTTTATGAAAGTCTTCAAAATGTGGAAGTTATGAAGACAAACAATAGTAATAAACCTATTACCCTGCAGCGGAAGGTAGACTACACTAGGCAAGCCATAGTCAAGTATTCAATAGAGTGAAAGCACAATGACTAATAGCAGCAATGTAGTAAGGATCAGGTAGGAAGATATTGTGAAGCCACACAGAACACGCAGTCACTCGGTGAAGACAAAAGATAGTGCGAACATACAATGACTTCACAAGGAGTAACAGTAAGTAAAGGGAAGGGAAGGTGAAACCAGTGACTCGCTGAAGACAATGATTTGTTGGACCAGTTCCAGTTGCTGTGACAACTGTACGTCTGGTTAGGGCGGCTAGGTATTTAAACCTTAGGACACACAGTCCCGGACACCCAGTCCTGAACACGCAGCTCAGGACACCCAGTCCTCACCGTATTCCCCTTGAGCTAAGGTCACACAGACCTCGCCCAATCACTCTGGTAAGTCTTCAAGGTAGACTCCCAAACCTTCATAGACTTCGTTCACCGACAATCCACAATGTCTCTTGGATGCTCAGAACGCGACGCCTAACCGGCTGGAGGATGCACAGTCCTCAAGTGTAATAAGTCTTCAGATCACACAGACAAGAAGACTTAAGTGATGCCTAATTCTCTTTGGCTTTGGGTGGTTAGGGCTTTATCCTCGCAAGGAATTCTCTCTCAAAGGCTTCGAGGTGGGTTGCTCTCAAACGACAAAAGACATACTCTGAATCTGAGCAGCCAGCCGTTTATGGTTGTAGGGGGTGGGCTATTTATAGCCACTTGGCAACCCGGCCTGATTTGTCCGAAATGACCCTGGGTCACTATGGAACTGACACGTGTTCCAACGGTCAGATTTCAAACTCACACGACAACTTTACTTGGGCTACAAGCAAAGCTGACTTGTCCGACTCTGGACAAGATTCGCTCTCAAAGTCTTCACTCGAAGACATAGGTTTTGTTTAAGCATCACTTCAGTCATTCTGACTGGTTCTCTTGGACCCCACTTAACAGTACGGTGGTTCCTATGAATCAACACAGAAGAAAAAGAACTACGAAAGATCTAAGTCTTCAAGCTCCATAGGCTTCATGCGGTGTCTTCTCTTGTCATAGTCTTCAATGTGAATATCTTCTTATACCACCTTTGGCTTCAATGTCTTCATACATTTTTAGGGGTCATCTCTGGTAGGAAAACCGAATCAATGAAGGACTTCTACCTGTGTTATCCTGCAATTCTCACAAACACATTAGTCCCTCAACTAGGTTTGTCGTCAATACTCCAAAACCAACTAGGGGTGGCACTAGATGCACTTACACTTGTGTCCCAGAAGTTGAAGCCTTATGGAAAGGATATGAAGAAACCTTGTGCATGCAAGATTTGTGGAGAAATAGGACACACCCATAAAGAACACAAGGATGAATGCCCTAATTGTGAAGGAAGTCACCCAGTTGAATAATGCCCAATTAGGCAGATTACTTGTTTCTTGTGTGAAGGGACTACCCACTATCCTGCTTAGTGTCACATTTACCCCATGGTACAACGAACCATCCAGCAGAAGAAAGAAGTAATGAAAGGAGCCCTCATGGAAATTTTAGAAGAAGTTGTGATGAAGGAAGAGATGGAGGACATGCCTAAAGAAGACCCGAGAAAACCCTACACTAAGTCTTGCTATTCATGTGGAGAAGAAGGACACATCTCCCAAAATTGTTTGAATGGGGATTTTGTAGAATTCCCGACAGGTGAAGTAGAATATGACCCACAAGAAATAGAAGCCATGATCGGCATGGAAAGGTCCAGGAAGAGAAGCAGATTGGATTCCAGGAAGGACCTGAGTCATATCACCTGTTACAGGTGCAAGGAGTTAGGGCACTACCTCAATAATTGCCCAAAAAGGAAACCTCGATACTTGTCAGAAGTAATATGTTTTAGTTGTAATGGAGCAGGGCACTTTGCCAGAGAATGCCCCAAGGAGAAGGAAACTTGTGCTAGATAGTTGAGTTTGCAACAAAAGAAATGGAGTAGTAGAAGTGAGAACATTTTCTTTTATATTGACGTGTTGAGTTGAGACATGTAATGGAAAAGCGAGAGATTGTAATCAATGAATAAAGTTAGCATCGTTGGTACTGATATGGATTTTATGAGTTGTTACTCTACGAAGAAGGATTTTGACCATTTTGAGGATATGAGAAATGTGGTTTATGGAAGATTTGTGCATTTTAAGGGTGGTAGTACCCTGTAAGAACCCTTGACCCCGAGAAAAGATAAGGATACTCCACTGAGTGGATTTCGGATAAAACGAATATGAGTTTTGTCTCGATATGTGTGATGCCCCAAGAGTATGTGGGATGAAGTTGGAGACCGTCAGTTGTTTGGACCAGATTTGATCAAAGAGTCAGAAGAGAATGTTAAGTTGATTCGAGATAGACTGAAGGTAGCTCAGTCCAGGCAGAAGAGTTATACAGACTCAAAAACGCAAGGAGGTAGTCTATGAAATTGGAGACAGAGCATGTCTTCGTGTGACCCCTCTGTGAGGAGTTAAACGATTTGGAGTTAAGGGACAGTTAGCCCCGAGATTTGTAGGACCATACCGAGTTTTGGAGCATATGGGAGAAGTGGCCAACAAGTTGGAGTCACCCGAAGGACTGTCAGGAGTTCATGAGGTGTTTCACGTTTCCCAGTTGAAGAAGTGCCATGAAGAGATGGCCAACATTCCCTTGTAAGGACGCTTGGCCCTGGAAAGGATAATAATGTTCCACGAAGTGGAATATGGACTCCATAAGTATAAGTTTATATCTTGGTATGTGGGATAACCCACGAGGATGAAGAGATGAATTACTATTGGATATAAAGGAGGTATGATGTTGGTATTATGGAACGATTGTAACTCCGTGATGAGTTTGAATAATCACGTCTTAGTTTGGTGCCAATAGAAGGAAGGAAGACAATACAATTGGATGGATTTAAGAATACTAGGAAGTTGGAAGTTGGAATAATGATCAGTTGCCCGAGGATGAGTTCAAGGATTACAAGTAATAAGATGGGCCATAACCCACAGGCCCAGGACCTGCCAAGAAGCAAGCACATTCTTGCTGAAGGAAAAACCCTGGAAGAGAGTACGACCTTACCCACCGATGATTTTACAGGAGTAACGCAAAACTTGAGAGTTGTGAAGGAACGATAGATGTTTGTCTGGCTTGCAGAATCTATGGATATATCCGAACTTGGTTCGTCGACAAGAGAAATTCTGCAATGCATGTGAGGATAACCGAGTGTTAGAATGCGAGATTCGCTAAACTGTATACATGGTAATGATTTGGGTGCGGGATGGATTGATCACCATACCGACTTAATCTTATTGTTCGCCTTGCTATATGGGATGGTAAATCTGAGTGACTTACCTATAGTAGAGAGACGACGATCAAACCTTGTTTAAACCCTAGAATGGTATAAGTATTTTCCCTTGTACAAGGCAGCTTTTGCCAACCGTAGGTTATACGGTGAGGATCAACTCAGACCCATTTCTTGCAGGAGAAACCAAAAATTATTGACCACCATGAGATATCGATTAGTTGTTTAGTACTGGCGCCAGACCCGTCAGGTAAGAAGACCCAGTCTCGGAATAACCTTACCAAGAGGAAAGGACAGAAGAATTGAGGAAAGGTTATGCCACTACCGGAAGAGCTCAGAGAAGGAATTTTCTCGAGGATCTGAGAAGACCGACACTGTCAAGAATATGGATGAAGTATATGAGTTCTGATGGAATCGTAACCATGCTTCTAAGGGTGGTAGCACCCCAAACCCCCTCCTGCGACAATCAATGGATTTTGAGGAGACCCCAAACCTAACCTATTTCTTTCTAGCCTCTCCGAATCTCGAGGACGAGATTCATTTTAAGGGTGGTAGGTTTGTAACATCCCAAAATTCTAAATTTTGGAATGTTATAATAAATAGATAGATTTGATTGATTGTTTGATTGATTTTCTGAAAGTGAGTGAATTCGAAACTTTTTGAAAGTTAAATGAGAGGGAATAAAAGGACTTTCCCAAACTTTCATATTTGCTTTCTGGTCTCCATGAATTCAAATTCTTTTCAAATACAAAACTCTTGAGCGAAGATGATATGACTTCTTCCATTTAAATTAAATAAAAGGTATTTCAAAATAATTGAATTTCATTTGGAAATATTTCAATTCATAAACTTCATGCAGCTCAATGATTTTCATGAGAGAAGATAAAATGACTTCTTCAAATTATATGAAATATGAGTTGGGAGTTTCAAAGAATTAAATTCAAAGTTCTTTTGAATTTATTTTCAATTTGGAGTTATTTGAGTTTTATTCAAATTATTTTTTTCTCCAAAAATAAAATATAAGGAAATTAGGGTAACATGATTCCCTACAACATAAAATTGGAGAGAAATAAATTTGAAATTATTTTGATATTTTTAAAATGATTTTTATTGGATTTTATTAGACCAGTAGCACTCTTTGAATTATCTGAATTTGTGTGAATTTTATTTAATGCTAGAAAAATGTTCATGTCATAGAAAATCTTTTTCTGAAAATTTTGATATATAATATGCCTATATAAAATTTTTATTTTTATTTTGTTGTTCGGTTTTCCTTCTATTTCTATTAAAAAAAATTGTACGTGCGGCCTATATTTATTTATCGCCTACACACGCAATATAGTAGCTTTTGGCGCCCCATTGTTTTTTCTCTTAAATGGGCCAGGCCCAGTCAGCCTTTTTATTTATTTTTTTAAGGCCGAATTTTGTAAAAAAATCTGTGTTTTGTATATTTTCGTCTTTGTTTAGTCTCACATTGCCTAGCCTTTGACCCCTAAGCCTCTTTTCCACCAATAAATATAGACCCATAGAGCCTTCAAAAATAATCCGATTCGGGTTAAATCAATATTTTGGTTTGACTTGATTCATTTAAGAAAAATATATTTCTCCTCTCCGGCGCGACTTCTAGAAATTTTCTCTTCTCTCCAAAGTTGTATTTTCTCTGCCTTATAAAGGTATCTTTCTTTGTTTTTTTTCTTATACTTCCGTAGTTTATTATTTTTAGACTAATAAGATAGAATAATTAGATTATCAATTAGTCTACGAATTTATACGTTAGACCTTAACTGTAGCTATTTTTCTTTTGTAAAACAGCTTAGCCCCAATTTTTCAAATAGCCATAACTTTTCACTTGTTTATTCAAATTAGATGAAACCAGCGCCTATAGCTTCGTCTTGTTTTCACCTATCGAGTGAACCTGTCACATCAACTTTTTGAAATTTTTAAATTTCAATTTTTTTTCAGATTCATATTCAAACTTCTTTTGAACATAATTTGAGTTTCGTAGCTCCGTTTGAGTTGATTCTTTTTGCAAATCGAAGCTCTTGACCTAAACCTTCTGCTAAGGCCAAATTCATAAAATTTTGGTACGGTTAGAAATTGTTTTATGTTGCAAGAGTTATTTGCTTGGTTTTGATGTTTTCTGAATTGTTTTCTTCTTTCTCTCCGACCTTTTGAGTGATTGCTTATGTGTGATTACTATTGCTTGCTTACGATAGATTAACCGGACTGTGACGAGTAGAACGATCAAGAGTTTTGTGTGTGAATCATCTTCATCAACATTGCAGGCAAGTTCACACTTTGATCATATCCCTTTTCATACCCAGTTTTTATGCATTAGTTACAACCCTCAAACATTGCATGAATATGATTGATAACATGTGGGTATTGGGAAGTAGTTGATGAGGTAGGAACCTATTGACCTGCATTCAAACCTTGGGAGTTACTATTATGTTATGCTTATAGTGCCATGCTATGCTCGTAGACGTGGATTGGGTTTTGAGAGTATTCTTGACAGATGTGAGATTGTTAATTAATGGTTTACTTAAGGTGGCAAATTTAACACACATCTGGGTGGATTGAGGTACCTGGGTATTCCAGGATTGCCTGTCTAGGCACCTGGGTAGACCAGGATTGCCTATTTTTTATGGACCGCCACCCAGGCTCAAAGCGATCATGAGATTTTTCATACTAGAAACTTCCGTGTGCAGCCACAAGCTATTATGGGCTCTAGCATAGTTGATTAAGTCGTGCGAACTCTTACAGGGCAGACTAGCAGATGTAGGGGAAAGTAGGTGTAACGGTCTATCAATCATAAGGTGCTAGCGCTTCTGAAAGACTATGTCTCGGTCATCCGTTTCTCAAACACCGTGTAGTGCGAGAAACCAAACGGAGGCGATCGAGTCTTGTGGGGAAAAGTGCACAAACCTCTGCAGAGTGTATAAACTAATCATGATTAGTTGTGTCCCCGGTTATGGACATCTTGAGTATCTAGTACCTGGATTATCATGTGAATCTCATCACATTACTTTAAATGAATATTGTTGGGTTTTAATGATGATGCTTAATTGGGATTGAGAATGCTATCAACCATTCTCAATGTTTAACAACCACCATGATAGTTAAATAAAATTTATTCCTTTGCAGTAGGGAAAAATTGGCTTTTCGCAAAAACCTTATAACCGTAGAGCTTTTCCACCAGCCAAATATGCATGTAGTGATAGCCATTGTTCATCATTCTCTATGGTGTGAATTTGCCAGTACATTCAATGTACTGACCCTTTGTGGCTGCAACGTCTCATGTTGCAGGATTATCTTACGGCGTGTAAGTGATACATTAGGGTTACGATTTCTACACTCAACTTTGCCGTTGGTGTTGATGGAATCCACAACCTTGTTACTTCCGCTATTTTGGATTTGAGGTAATACTATTTACGTTACTTTTACATGTGATTTACCTCTGTTATAAATCCTCGAGTACTGTGTGTGTCAGCATACCGATCCAGGGATGACACTTAAGCACAGAGACTTGATCCATTCGGGTCAGGTTACTACAAGTTGTGCACTCTAATTTGTGCATATGGCATGTGGACCCCGTTGCCGGATGCCCCACATACCAGTGAAAGGAAGTAGAAAGACAGGAGCAACTAGTTACACATAAATATATTTTTGACAAAGAGATACTCCCTCTGTAAAGAAATATACAAATCTTTTATATCGCAACTTTATACCTAAGAAAAATCAAGGGGAAAATATATAACATATATAATTATAAAAAACATAGTTGTTTTTAACACAATATAGACGAGTTGGTGATAATGGTGTGCCTGCCATCCTGCAATATAGGCCATCTGATTTATATCTGACGGATAGGAAGGAAACTATGGCAATTTTGCAAAAAGGTACCCACACACCTCTCCACATTTGCAAATAAGGCCTTCCCTTGTTCATCCTTTTCTCTCACAAGATAAAATAATCATACAAATGCATATTGATGTTACGTGCAACGCACGAGCATTATGGGGATTCAGCTGAGAATATAATACTCAGACAGGCTCACGGTTCTGGACTTTGGGCCGCAGGCCCACCTTGCATGTTTGGGGGCCCATGTGTTCTACCTCAGCGCTTTTCATATTGCAAGCGATCGGTACGACGCTGGTTTTAGATGCTGTTGCAAGGCGAATACACAAAATTGAATAAAGCACGGCAGCTGTTGGAATGAAATCGAACGACAGTTCCTAACCAGCAATGAGAGTTGCAATTCTATCAACTGTAACATTCCAAATTTTCAATTTGGAATGTTATACACTAGATCATCATGGCATATCATATTTATTGCATTTTAGTTGATCCTAGAAATTTCACGCAACTCAAGGACCCTCGGAGAAAGTTGGGGATTTCGTTATTTTCATATTTGAGTTGTCTCAAATTTTGAAAATAGGATCATTTGATTTTATTTATTCTATCTTCAATTATTTTGTATTATAAAAATTATGAGAGAGGGAATAAAATGACTTTCCCAGAATAAAGAAACATTGAGGATTTAATAAAAAAGCAAATAAGATTTTATTTGGTTTTATTTGCTATTTTATTTGAATTTAGGAAAAATGCGTGTTTTTCGAAATTGCATTTAGGCCCCAGATAAATGTTCATCCTGTGCGGCTTGATTTTAGAAGCCGGGGAAAATTTATTTCGGGATTTTTGGAGTCCGTTTAGTAGTCCTTTTGTTTTATTTTCCGAGCGTAATTATTAAAAAAAACGTCTGAACCGACTTTGGGCCGTAACCGACCAGGACTCTCCTGACCGGGCCTCTTTTAAGCCGTGCCCCCACCCCGGCTGAAGCCCAAGCCGCAGCCCCACCAAACCCTAACCCTAGCCGGCCCGAGCCGCCGCCGCCGCCGCACCCCGCCGCCGCTGCACCCCGCCACCGCCTCGCCGCCCCGCCGTCGGACCACCGCCGCCGCCACCGCCGGAGTTGCCGGAGGTATTTTTCGCCTCCGGGTTTTTCTTGAGAAACCGTTCGGTTTTTCCGACGGTTTTGTTCATTTTTTATTTTCCGTTTTTTTAAATAGATCGGTTTTTCCGGTTTATTTAAATAGTGAG
This sequence comes from Triticum dicoccoides, assembly GCF_002162155.2. Lineage (NCBI taxonomy): Eukaryota > Viridiplantae > Streptophyta > Magnoliopsida > Poales > Poaceae > Triticum > Triticum dicoccoides. The sequence goes on from NC_041388.1 coordinate 332,033,917, forward strand.
CGTTCGCCCGTTCGTTCGTTTTAACTAACGTTCATCGTTTTTCTTTTTCTCGGATTAAATCCGCAATTTTTTCTGATCACGATCTCTGATCTGATTTTCGTTTTAGTCTAACTTTTCGCTCGTTTATCGGAATCAGGCGATTCAAGCGCCTGGTGTTTCGTCTCGAAACTCTCTTTCCGTTTAACCAACTCAAACAAAGGTTTTGCCACTGTAAAAATTGCCTTAGATCCAGAATAGTAAATGAAGTCTGTTTCTTTTGCCGTTTGTCTTTCATTGCTTCGTTCGATTTGATTCTTTTTGCCAACCGGAGTTCTTAAGTTGAACTTTCTGGTTAGATCTCTTATTTGAATTTTACCCGTGCATTAGTTGAGTACTTATTGTATGCTTGTTTGTTTGCAATAGAGTACCCGGAGTGCGCCGCTTGCTACTTCAAATCGCTAGGTTTCGCGGATCATCAGCAAGGCAAGTAACACTTTGATCATACCTCCTACTACCCAGTTTTATTGCATTAGATCAATCCTCACACATTGCATGATTAGGATCTAATCAAAATTGTGGGTTTGGGAAGTAGTTGAGGTAGTACCTATTACCTGTTTATTATCAAACCTTTGGGAGTTACTTCTACGTTTGCATATTATGCCATGCTATGCTAGTAGACGTGGATTGGGTGAATGTATCCATGACAGATGTGAGATTGTTAATTAATGGTTTATTTAAGGTGCCAACTTAAACACACATCTGGATGGATTGAGGTACCTGGGTATTCCAGGATTGACTGTTTTTTTTCGGACCGCCACCCAGGCTCAAAGGGATCATGAGATTGTTCATGCTAGAAACTTCCGTGTGCAGCCACAAGCTATTATGGGCTCTAGCATAGTTTACTAAGTCGTGCGAACTCTTACAGTGGTAGACTAGCAGATGTAGGGGATGCAGGTGGTACGGTCTACCCATCGTAAGGTGCTAGCGCTTCTGAAAGACTATGTCTCGGTCATCTGTTTCTCAAACACCATGTAGTGCGAGAAATCCAACGGAGGAGATCGAGACTTGTGGGGAAAAGTGCGCAAACCTCTGCAGAGTGTATAAACTAGTCATGGTTAGCCGTGTCCCCGGTTATGGACATCTTGAGTATCTAGTACCTGGATTATCATGTGAATCTCAACATGTTACTATAAAATTAATTTTGATGGGTTTGTTTAATGATGATGCTTAATGGGGATTGAGAATGCTGTCAACCGTTCTCAATGTTTAACAACCACCATGATAGTTAAATAAATTTATTCCTTTGCAGTAGGGAAAAATTGGCTTTACGCAAAACTGTAACCATAGAGCCTTCCACCAGCCAAATATGCATATAGAATAGCTGTTCTCATTCCATTATTCTCTATGTGTTATCTTGCCAGCATATTCCATGTGCTAACCCGTTTCGGGCTGCAACGTTAATGTTGCAGACTTTTCAGACGACAATTAAGGAGTTTTAGGTCGTGGTTCTATACTCAGTGATGCTGTTGGAGTTGATGGACTCACTTATCTTCCAAGCCTTCCGCTGTTCTTGTTATTAGATGGCCTTAAGCCATATATTTTTTGTAATAAGTTCTCTATTGAGACACTCGATGTAATAAGTGTGTGATTGCTACTCTGTTATAAATCCTTCAAGTACTGTGTGGTGTCAGCATTACTGATCCAGGGATGACACCGGAGCAGAGATATTGGACTGTTTGAGGTCTGGCCGCTACAAGATGGTATCAGAGCACACGCTGACTGTAGGACACGACCACTAAGCTAAAGACCTAGATCACTACTCACTCTCTTCTTTTTCTGACTTCTCATCTTTTCTACTCTTTTAGGATGGCGGATGCAAGGAACAAGTTCACTCAACCGGATGAAGATACACCTTTTAGACGTCATTTGAAGGAAGTCACTGGATACCTGAACATAGGAGTACCAAGCTTCACCGGCACCTACAATGCCACTTTACCTGAAGAAGAGCACTGGATGATTCAAGTTCAAGTTCCAGGAAGGACGTTCATGCCAGTCACTGAGCCCATAGAGTTTTCTTTTGTTGCACCAACTTGGAGTCTAGGAAAGAGCATGGCAGCTCACATTGCCATGGGACGCATTGGAGAAGTCTACCGCAATGATATCAAGGATACTATCTACCAGATTTGTGGGCGCCGAGATGAGCACTGGGAGATGATCAACACTTGAAAGGGTAGATCGGTCACAGCTTTTATCCAGGAGTTAAACTAGCACATTCGACGTCAGGAGAACCAGATGTGCGCTGACATGATAGACCTGAAGAAGGCAAAGACAAGGATCAAGGAACTGGAGGAAGAACTCAAGGCTACACATGAAGATTATGAAGAAGAAATTGAAGTATTAGTAGAGAAGAATGACGATCTGATCAAGAAGATCGGAATATTTATGGGAGGCCCTACACCGGTAGAAGAAGACGAAGAACCCAAGGAGATTCGCCTGGAAGACTACATCATCATCAACGACACCGACTCGGATCCGAATGATAGCGATGATAAATACGTTGATGAAGCTGGAGCTGATATCATGGAGTCTGCAACCAAAGAATATTTCTAGTAGACCACCTCATCAGTAGTAGTAGTCCACCATGTAAATATTATAGTCCAAGCACTTTTGCGATAGTTAGATCGATTGTATGCCCTTGTTCGATTAAATGAATGAAGTGAATTGTTTGCTTTTGCCTCATGTGCATATGGGTAGTTTTTTATCTTTAGACCCCCTCTATTCTTAAATCTCATCTTTTCTAAACCCTCAGATGCCTCCGAGACGTGACCCCAGATTTACCTTCCCACCGGAGCTCACCCAGTTGATCCAGCAGCAGAACACGTTGATGCAGTTACTAGTCCAGAATCAGAATCAAGGGAACAACAACAACAACCCACCACCACCACCACCTGTTGATCACTTAGCTTGTTTTCTTAGGCTGAATCCGCCGGTGTTTTCCAGTAGCACCAAGCCGATAGAAGCAGATGATTGGCTCCGCAAGACAGCTAGAGAGTTGACCACAGCAGGATGCATGGATGCGGAAAAAGTGAAGTTTGCCGCACATCAGCTTGAAGGATCCGCAGCATCATGGTGGGAGAATTTCACAGCCACTTTCCCTGTCGACACTGTCACGTGGGACCAGTTTCAGCAGGCTTTTCGAACTACCCATGTTTCAGCAGGAGCTATGGCCATGAAGAAGCGAGAGTTTCGCAACTTGTGCCAAGGAGGACGGATAGTTGGCCAGTATGTGGAGGACTTTAGTAAATTAGCACATTATGCCCCAGATGACGTTGCTACGGATGCAGCAAAGCAGCAGAAGTTTCTGGAAGGACTGAATGATGAGTTGAGCATGCAGTTGATGGTAGCAACCTTCAACAACTACTAGGAGTTGGTAGATCGTGCTCTCATGATTGAAGGGAAGCAGCAGCAAATTGAGAATCGCAAGAGGAAGTATGGACAAGGAAAGTACAATTCTAGAGCTCAGCAGAAGCCATGTTTTACCCCTAGACCGGGAGAACATTTCCAGCATACCCATGGAGGAGGTAGCTCGCACAATCACAATGGCCCCAAGACTGGTAATGGGAATGGAGGAAGCAACGGCCAGAACCGCACCAACCCATCGACCCTAGCCAAGAAAGACCTGAGCCAAGTCACTTGCTTTAAGTGCCAGAAGACCGGACATTATGCCAACGAATGTCCTGAATCACAAAATGGAAATGGCAATGGAAGCTCTGGGAAGAAGCCGAACCCTTTCAACAGGGGACGGGTGAACCACGTTAATGTGGAGGAGGTTGAAGAGCAGCCGGATGCAGTAATCGGTAAGGTTTTGGTTAAGTCATTTACTGCACTCGTTCTTTTCGATACTGGTGCATCGCATTCATACATATCAAGGTGATTTGTGGATAAGTATAAACTGCCAACCCAAGCCCATAGGTCAACCATGTTAGTAACCTCGCCTGGAGCAGAATATATGGCTAGTCTATGGTGTGATCGGTTACCATTAAGGATTGGTAACTACGTATTTCCATCAGACCTAATAGTGTTGGAATATCAAGGATTGGATGTGATATTAGGCATGGATTGGTTGTCAAAGTATGAAGGGAATATTGAATGTGCCAGTAAGTCGATCTTTCTTACCACCCCAGAAGGGAGAAGGATCAAGTATGTATCCCGGCATGTGCCGAAGAGGACTCAAGTAAATTGTTTAACAGGAGTTGTGCAGGAGGAAGTACCAGTAGTGAAGGATTTCCCCGATGTATTTCCAGAAGAGTTGCCAGGCATGCCACCGGATAGAGATATTGAGCTTTTGATTGAGCTTTTGCCAGGCATAGGGCCAATATCAAAGAGACCATATAGGATGCCCGCAAAGGATTTGGTGGAAATCAAGAAGTAGATTAAGGAGTTACTGGATAAAGGATATATTCGCCCAAGTTCATCGCCTTGGGGATCGCCAGTACTTCTAGTAGAAAAGAAGGATGGATCATTAAGGATGGTTGTTGATTATCGAGGATTGAATGAAGTAACCATCAAGAACAAGTACCCACTACTGATGATCAATGATCTGTTTGATCGATTGCAAGGAGCTAAGGTATTTTCCAAGATCAATCTGCGATCAGGATACCACCAGTTGAAGATTCGAGAACAGGATATACCTAAGACGGCTTTTACCACCAGGTATGGGCTGTACGAGTATACCGTTATGTCATTTGGTCTGACTAACGCACCTGCATATTTTATGAACATGATGAACAAAGTGTTTATGGAGTTCTTGGATAAGTTCGTCGTAGTGTTCATTGATGATATCCCGGTTTACTCGAAGAATGAAGAGGAGCATAAGGAGCATTTGCGTTTGGTTCTTGGAAAGCTCAGAGAACATCTGTTATATGCCAAGTTTAGCAAATGTGAGTTTTGGTTGAAATAAGTTGGGTTTCTCGGACACGTTATATCCAGAGAAGGTATAGCAGTAGATCCCACTAAAGTTGATACCGTGACCAAGTGGGAAGCGCCAACCACAGTTGGAGAGATCCGGAGTTTTCTTGGACTCACAGGATACTACCAGAGGTTTATTGATAATTTCTCAAAGATTGCGAAGCCTATGACGGAGTTTTTGAAGAAGGATACCAAGTTCATATGGACTGAGGAATGTGAGGCTAGTTTTCAGGAGTTGAAGAAACGTTTGGTTACCTCGCCAGTGTTGATTTTATCGGATCAGACCAAGGATTATGAGGTGTATTGTGACGCTTCACGTCGAGGACTTGGAGCAGTGCTTATGTAGGAAGGAAGAGTTGTTTCGTATGCCTCACGACAGCTTAAGCCCCATGAGTTGAATTATGCTATGCATGATTTGGAGTTAGCAGCCGTAGTGCATGCATTGAAGACTTGGAGACATTTTCTGATTGGAAACCATTGCGAGGTGTACACGGATCACAAGAGCTCGAAGTATATTTTCACACAGAAGGAGTTGAACCTCAGACAAAGGAGATGGTTGGAGCTCATCAAGGATTATGCTATGAGATTGCATTATCACCCTGGAAAGGCTAACGTAGTAGCTGACGTGTTAAGCCGTAAGAGCCATGTCAACACCCTAATGACGGGAGATTTACCAAGGGAGTTAGCCGAAAACCTTCGAGAGCTATGTTTGGAAATAGTCCCGAGAGGCTATGTAGCAGCATTGGAGATTCAGTCTACTTTGATGGATAAGATCAGAGAAGCTCAAAGGACTGACAAGGACATTATTTCTATTAAGGAGAAAATGAGCAAAGAAAAAGCTAAGGGATTTCGTGAGGATGAGCACGACACCCTATGGTTTGAAGACCGTGTTTATGTGCCAAATGATCCGGAGATCAGGAAGTTAATTTTACAAGAGGCCCATGATTCACCGTATTCGATTCACCTAGGAAATACCAAGATGTATTTGGATTTGAAGGATATTTTCTGGTGGACCGGAATGAAGAAGGATATTGCGGAGTATGTAGCAGTTTGTGATGTATGTCAGAGAGTGAAAGCAGAGCATCAGAAGCCAGCAGGATTGCTACAACCATTGCCGATACCCGAATGGAAGTGGGATAAGCTAGGCATGGATTTTATTACAGGATTGCCCAGAACACGTTCAGGCTATGACTCGATATGGGTTGTAGTCGACCGTTTGACAAAGGTAGCTCATTTCATTCCAGTGAATACTACCTATACCAGTGCAAAGTTGGCAAAGATATACATGACCAGAATCGTATGTCTGGATGGAGTTCCAAGGAGCATTGTATCAGACAGAGGAACCCAGTTTACCTCAAAGTTCTGGAATCAGTTGCATGAGACTTTGGGAACTAGACTGGAGTTTAGCACAGCTTTTCATCCGTAGACAAATGGACAGACTGAGAGAGTCAATCAGATTTTGGAGGATATGCTAAGAGCTTGTGCGCTAGATTACGGATCTAGTTGGGACGAGAATTTGCCGTATGCAGAGTTCTCTTACAACAACAGCTATCAATCCAGTTTGAAGATGGCCCCTTTCGAAGCCTTGTACGGAAGGAGATGCAGGACCCCATTGTCCTAGGATGAAGTTGGAGATCGCCAGTTGTTTGGACCGGATCTGATAAAGGAGTCTGAACAGAAAGTGAAATTAATTCGCGACAGGCTGAAGGTAGCTCAATCCAGGCGGAAGAGTTATGCCGATTCTAAACGCAAGGAGACAGTTTACGAAGTTGGAGACCGAGTTTATCTTCGAGTATCACCACTTCGAGGAGTTAAGCATTTTGGAGTTAAGGGAAAGTTAGCGCCACATTTTGTAGGCCCATACAAAGTTTTGGAGCGCATGGGAGAAGTTGCCTATAAGTTGGAATTGCCCGAAGGATTTGTCAGGAGTTCATGACGTGTTCCATATATCCCAGTTGAAGAAGTGCCACGTAGAGATGGCTGACATACCGCTGAGAGATACGGTACCACTGGAAGCGATTCAGTTGGATAGTGATTTGACCTATGAGGAGAAACCAGTTAAGATTCTAGAGTATGCCAGTCGAGTCACCCGCAGCAAGGTTATCAAGTTTTGCAAGGTTCAGTGGAGCCACCACATGGAGGATGAAGCCACCTGGGAATGAGAGGAAGATTTGCTGAAGGACCACCCTCACCTATTTTCTAGCCAACCCTAATCTCGAGGGCGAGATTCATCTTAAGGGGGGTAGGTTTGTAACATCCTAAATTTTCAATTTGGAATGTTATACACTAGATCATCATGGCATATCATATTTATTGCATTTTGGTTGATCCTAGAAATTTCACGCAACTCAAGGACCCTCGGAGAGAGTTGGGGATTTCGTTATTTTCATATTTGAGTTGTCTCAAATTTTGAAAATAGGATCATTTGATTTTATTTATTTTATCTTCAATTATTTCTATCATAAAATTATGAGAGAGGGAATAAAATGACTTTCCCAAAATAAAGAAATATTGAGGATTTAATAAAAAAATCAAATAAGATTTTATTTGGTTTTATTTGCTATTTTATTTGAATTTAGGAAAAATGCGCGTTTTCCAAAATTACATTTAGGCTCCAAATAAATGTTCATCCTGTGCGGCTTGATTTTAGAAGCCGGGGAAAATTTATTTCGGGATTTTTGGAGTCCGTTCAGTAGTCCTTTTTTTTCCGAGCATAATTATAAAAAAAAAACGTCCGAACTGACTTTGGGCCGTAATCGACCAGGACTCTCCTGGCCGGGCCTCTTTTAAGCCGCGCCCCCACCCCGGCCGAAGCCCACGCCGCCGCCCCACCAAACCCTAACCCTAGCCGGCCCGAGCCACCGCCGCCGCCGCTCGCCGCCGCCCTGCCGTCGGACCACCGCCGTCGCCGTCGCCGGAGTTGCCGGAGGTATTTTTTGCTTCCGGGTTTTTCTCGAAAAACCGTTCGGTTTTTCCGACGGTTTTGTTCGTTTTTTTAGTTATGTTTTTTTAAAATAGATCGGTTTTTCCGGTTTATTTAAATAGTGAGCGTCCGCCCGTTCGTTCGTTTTAACGAATGCTCATCGTTTTTCTTTTTCTCGGATTAAATCCGCGATTTTTTCTGATCGCGATCTCTGATCCGATTTTCGTTTTAGTCTAACTTTTTGCTCGTTTATCGGAATCAGGCGATTCAAGCGCCTGGAGTTTCGTCTCGAAACTCTCTTTCCTTTTAACCAACTCAAACAAAGTTTTTGCCACTATAAAAATTGCCTTAGATCCAGAATAGTAAATGAAGCCTGTTTCTTTTGCCGTTTGTCTTTCGTTGCTTCGTTCGATTTGATTCTTTTTGCCAACCGGAGGTCTTAAGTTGAACTTTCTGGTTAGATCTCTTTTTTGAGTTTTACCCGTGCATTAGTTGAGTACTTATTGTATGCTTGTTTGTTTGCGATGGAGTACCTATAGTGCGCCGCTTGCTACTTCGAATCGCTAGGTTTCGCGGATCATCGGTAAGGCAAGTAACACTTTGATCATACCTCCTACTACCCAGTTTTATTGCATTAGATCAATCCTCACACATTGCATGATTAGGATCTAATCAAAATTGTGGGTTTGGGAAGTAGTTGAGATAGTACCTATTACCTGTTTATTATCAAACCTTTGGGAGTTACTTCTACGTTTGCTTATTATGCCATGCTATGCTAGTAGACGTGGATTGGGTGAGTGTATCAATGATAGATGTGAGATTGTTAATTAATGGTTTATTTAAGGTGGCAACTTAAACACACATCTGGGTGGATTGAGGTACCTGCGTATTCCAGGATTGCCTATTTTTTTCGGACCGCCACCCAGGCTCAAAGGGATCATGAGATTGTTCATGCTAGAAACTTCCGTGTGCAGCCACAAGCTATTATGGGCTCTAGCATAGTTGAGTAAGTCGTGCGAACTCTTACAGTGGTAGACTAGCAGATGTGGGGGATGTAGGTGGTACGGTCTACCCATCGTAAGGTGCTAGCGCTTCTAAAAGACTATGTCTCGGTCATCCGTTTCTCAAACACCATGTAGTGCGAGAAATCCAACGGAGGAGATCGAGACTTGTGGGGGAAAGTGCAAAAACCTCTGCAGTGTGTATAAACTAATCATGGTTAGCCGTATCCCCGGTTATGGACATCTTGAGTATCTAGTACCTGGATTATCATGTGAATCTCAACATGTTACTATAAAATTAATTTTGATGGGTTTGCTTAATGATGATGCTTAATTTTGGGATTGAGAATGCTGTCAACCGTTCTCAATGTTTAACAACCACCATGATAGTTAAATAAATTTATTCCTTTGCAGTAGGGAAAAATTGGCTTTACGCAAAACTGTAACCATAGAGCCTTCCACCAGCCAAATATGCATATAGAATAGCTGTTTTCATTCCATTATTTTCTATGTGTTATCTTGCCAGCATATTCCATGTGCTGACCCATTTCGGGTTGCGACGTTAATGTTGCAGACTTTTCAGACGATGATTAGGGAGTTTTAGGTCGTGGTTCTATACTCAGTGATGCCGTTGGATTTGATGGACTCACTTATCTTCCAAGCCTTCCGCTGTTATCATTATTAGATGGCCTTAAGCCATATTTTTTTGTAATAAGTTCTCTATTGAGACACTCGATGTAACAAGTGTGTGATTGCTACTCTGTTATAAATCCTTCAAGTATTGTGTGGTGTCAGCATTACTGATCCAGGGATGACAACGGAGCACAGAGATTGGACTGTTTGAGGTCTGGTTGCTACATCAACGATATACCATGTGATAAATAATACTGTCATATTAGTTATACACATAGGACACCTGTTTCACCATGCCAGATTCTTACATCAAAATCTCTCGGGGGATAGATCAGTTCGGCAGTTGCGTGCTGCTATTGAAGAATTTCAAAGTTGATTTGGACCAGCTCTTCTTGCCGAGAAAGTTCGATTTTGAGATCATCCCCTACCACAATATATGATTTAGATTTGAACCTTGACCATCCTTTAGCATCAATCCTCATGCGACCATCCTTTGTACTTACGATATATTGAGCAGGTTCATTCACACCAAGGCTGCGCATGGTAAGAGAAACTTGGCTGCTGTCGCCCGGATTGTTGAATGACTCCCTCGTTGCTCTAGGAATTCTCTGTTTGCGAACAAGAAGACATACCCAAACAGTTAGATCAACAGAGTGAATCATGCGAAACACATGGAAAGAAAAAAGACCGAAGCACTTGGGTGGCCAATGCTTACCAAGAAGGTGGACATGTCGGTTTTTGTAAGGACTTTGGTATATGAATTGCGAACTGCAGCCCAGTCTGTTGTCGGTGCAACTGCTCGTTCGGTTGCCGCTGCACGGGCCGGAACAGATGCAAGTGCAAGTGTTGGTGCAGGTGCCGAAGCCGCTGTTGCTGCCGGAGATGGTGCTCCTTGTAGAGCTGGTGTTGGTGTTGGAGCAGGTGCCGGTGTCGATGCCCGATCCTCCAGTAGATCAGCCTGATCCGCTGACGCGGTCAGTGCCCAATCCTCAGCTGGATCAGACTGAGCTGCTGCCGCTGTTAGTGCTAGAGCAACTGCCGATGCTCGATCTGTTGCTGAAGGTGGTACCATTGTGCGAGACAGCGGCGATCGTGTCTGGTCTTCTATGATCAGCTTTCTAACTTGACTAGGCTCCGTGACCGTGATCCAGTTTTTTCTTCATTTCTTTTATACGCGAGAAGGACTAATTGTGGCGTTTTTGTTAAACCAAACTGTAGTTCATCATAGGGATTAAGCTTGTACTCAGACAACAGACTGATCCAATTTTTTCCAGTAATATTAGTGATGGATAGTGCCTTGGTTACTGACACGACATAAGAAGTGAAACCTGCAAAAGTAGCCATCGTAGAGCAAACCAAACGGTTTATTCTGTGATGAATGTCACATGGCAAAACCTGCATCATAAAATTGCAGGAAAAGAAAGAAAACATGACATTAAATCAATAAGATTTAGATAGTAAATCAATAAGATTTACTTGATGTGACACGAGTGAATCCTTACCAGGAAATCACTATGTTGAAGTACTAAATAGAAGATTGATCATCCAACTACGGGTGGCATGCAGGGGCCCCGCCTACTCCCACAAGCAGGACAGTCCAAAGGTCGTGACAAATCATTTGGACCGAACATCCATGGGACTGGAAATCCTGGTGGGTGCGATAAACCCTGCAATGCATACAGATATTGGAGTCTAACCATAATTAATAAACCGTCCTCACAAAAAAGATGATCTGGATACTTCAAAATATACAGGCTGAATTGAGTGGACAGACATTAACATAGACCATTCTTAGGACTGACCACACACCAAAAGCAACAGTACTAATAGACAATACAAGGTTCACAAACACAAATCAAGTACCGAACAATAGTACTTACTACAGAAAAGCAAATTTGCACTAATTAAACTCTGGAGACTATTTCTTGCCACCGACCTACGGGATGAACCCCACATAACTGACTAGGCCATGGACTTCGTGAGAGATGTCTACATGCACCATCACCATCTCGTCAACCTTGGAGAACCTAACAGAGTGGTCTTTCCACTCATAAATATGATGATGAAGACAAGCTGCATCAGATTTGTTGGGAAGCTTTACAAGAACCACACCCTTCGTAATCAAAGGCACAACCAGGAAATTGTTGTGGTCAAGTACATCCTCGAGGACACGCCTGACAACAATGCTACAGGAAAGCACTAGTTCAGGACACGTGGCGACAAGGACACAACAGCTGGATAGTTTAGGAGTAGAACTCATCCTCGGGTCTTCCAGTTCACACGGCATGACTTTGAGAACTTCATCTCCACCGCGGACCTGGTTCTAATTCAAACAGAAACCATTTTTTATTACTACCTCCGTTCAGAAATATAAGATGATTTTCGATATTATACTCCATATATAACTACATATACACATAGAAATTAGTGAACAAAGACACTAGAACATATGAGAGCAGAGGGATTACTTGCAATATCCATAACACAAGTTACTGAGGCAAATATACCCTCTTCAAAGGTAGCATTGATGTTTATAAAGTACTCCCTCCGTCCCAAAATTCTTGTCTTAGATTTGTCTAGATACGGATGTATCAAGTCACATTTTAGTATTAGCTACATCCGTATCTAGACAAATCTAAGACAAGAAATTTGGTACATAGGGAGTAGTTGAAAGTAATCTATAATAAATCAGTGTCAACCTCTCGCATGTTTTGGTCAAAAGAGGAATTTAGAACCGTCAATTGACACACAAAAATCACATGCAAGATCACCCAGAAAGTTTTACTACTAGTACTAGTATTGCGTGTTAGATGAAAAAACACGATCAAGATCGAGAAAAAGATCGTCAAGAAGAGATATTACCTAGACTTGCTTAATGAGGGATCCCAGAGAGGGGGGCTTGGACAAGGCAATGGCTTTGAGCTTGTCTGCGGTAGTCTCGGTGGGGTGCTTGCGCTTCTTCGTACCATGAGCCTCGACGGTTTTGGCCAGAGCCATAGACATTACTTCCGCCGGTGCTCCAGCGTCCATCAAGAAACTGTCAAATAGAAATAAAAGAAAAGAAACCATAATCACAAACCCAAAAGAAGAACAGAGAGGGAGTTATAGGATCAGTCTCGGGGTTGCAAGACCGGGCCTTGGCCAGAATCAACACCATTGATGCGCTCACCTTTCCTTCTTTGGGAGAGAAGAACAATGGCAGAAGCAGGTCAGGGTTTTCTTGAAGAAATGAGGAACAAGATGAGGGAGAAGCGAGTTGGTTAGAGAGGAAGATGAGAAAAAAGAGTGAAATGATGGTTGCGTCGTCCATCCAAGTTACTGCTAGAAAGGAGGGGGTTTTGTGATTTGACGGCTCATTGGGCACTATTGGAGCGCTTCGATCGGGGTAGTCTACCGTCACTCTACTACGGAGTAATTTAATGCATGGCTAGTGGACCCCGACGCTGGCGGTCCCACACGTTGGCGAAAGTGGGTAATTTAGTGCATGGCTGGAGGAGGATCCGCATGGTAGAGCGTGTCCACTGTTTTTCTGAAGAAATTTTTTATTACAGCAAGCGTTTCCACTCTTACGACGGAGGAGTGCGAAACACGGCAGCCACTTGAACATACATAGTGCTCCTACTACTAGGCATGTGCAGTGGTTCATATGTCAGTACTACATAATCTTGTTGCTAGTGTAGTAAGATATGACGACAACAAATGATGTTGTGCGCATGTCAACTATATGAACAGTAATGTAGTAACATAGTACCACTTTTTCGACTGTCCGGTCGAGAATGAACGGTGAGATCAATGTTAACAGAACTAGGTCTACAGCGCACGGAGAGTACGGTGCTACAGTACTCCACGAAACATGAACCATATGAAGCACAAATAGTGTTTGGCAGGGTGTATGAAGGGTGCATGGGATGGGAGCAAAAGTTCCCTTCTCGACCCACTTTTGGGTGTTTGGCAGAGTGCATGAAGGGTGCATGAGTCCACACTAGTAGGTTAACACAAATACATGAAGAGGAAACAACTATATTGAGATGAGAATGCAACCAAACACACCCACACGCTTTGTGCTACAGTGACTGATCTACACCGTCTGAGTTTGATCCAACGGTCATGTTGCACCAAGACATGGACATGCCCATGAAGAGGGCGCCTAAACCACCGAAGTCCCTCTGCTTCTCAAGGCACACAACGTTGGTGATGCAGGGGGTGAAACGGCTGAAAGGCAATGCAATCTACGGGAAGGCGGAGGGAGCCAGCCGAGGAGCGGGGAATCTTTTGGTTTTCACCATGGTAAAACACCAGTCGATGACTTCACATCAGGGAGCAGCAGGTTTTACAGGTGGAGTCATCATGACTAATTGCTTCCGTGCCTACTCCCGTCAATAAAAAAATAAAAATCCTGCCACTCCTGCTCCCGTCAATCAAAAAAATAAAAATCCTGCCGCACCCAAACACTAGAGCAACACCGCGGTGGATATTTAAATTTACCTACCGACGAGTAGATAAAAAGGGGTGAAAAAACAATTGTGGCGGTGGCCTAGCTAATCGGTCGAACTAGCCCAACTAGCTAGCCACCGTGCTTCACTGATGTACTCGGCGGGAAAGGTGGTCTTTCGTGATTTGATGACTCATTTACTTGCTTCAGCGAAAACGCGCGGTAGGGCGTCCCACGTCAGGAAGAATATATGCGTGCACCACCCGGGAGGACCCTGAAACCACGCGGTAGGGTGTGCCATGTCTCGGCACGGAGGAAAAATGTGTGTGTAAAAATATATTGTATCAGACGTAGTACCTATGGTTCGACCTCGGGACCCAGCCAGTCGGTCGAAAACACCCCACTAGCCACATAGCTTCATCATGCTAACGTGGCACGGAGGATAGGTGTGGTTAGCTCCATCTTGACCAGCCACAACGTTTCTTGTTCTAGGCGATTCTTCTATTTTCCAAGATTTTTTTTAGTTATAATAACACCACGGCAAGCTAGTGCCGCTCTTCGTGTGTGCCCGTGAAAAGGTTAGACGATGGAGAGGAGAGAGATCGCAGACCTGGGACCCACCAGTAAGTGAGTCAATGGTCATGCACGTGTTGACGAGGCACTCCCTCTACTCTACTCAAAGTAATACTGTATAAAATCAAGTTATGGGAAAAAGCCAACAACCGTTGTTGTTTCAGGCTATCGACTTACGCTTTGTAGTCCAGGTTGCCAGTTTGAATCTCGTCTTTCAGATTTGTTAGTTTTAGGTCCAAATTTGATTAATGACAAGTGGGACCCCCGTGTGTTGTTCCGATATTTCAGTGTAGGATGGTTTTTTTGAACAAACACTTTGCGCGGTTAGACAAGTAACAGCATGAGTTACACGTATTTTGCAAGTTTACGAACAAAAATGACAACGGCATAGAATATCACATCCACCCCACAGCTTAGATGCTATGGTGATACGAGTTTTTACACCGTTGGAAGTGAGATCCAATGGCTTGGGAGTAGTCTTTGTAATTATGCGCAATTTCCAAACTCTCCAAAGGATTTTTTGCAAATAAACATTCAGGCCTCGTGTGTGCCGCTACATCTTGGATCCAACGGCTCCCCGTTGCTCATATTAGGTGCTCCCCGCAGCTTAATTACCCGCTACGGTGATATGAGCATCTAGGTCGTATGATCAGTGATCAGATGGCACATGCGTAGTACTTGTACTTTCCGTGCAATTCCCAAACTCTCTCAGTCGTATATTGCAAAAACATTCAAACCTCCTACTGTGGGTTGTTAGATCTCCATGAACTCGTATCACCATAGAATCTACGGTGCGGGAGCACCTCATATTCTCCCGTGCAAGAAAACATAACGTGCTCTCGCAGCTCGGATGCTACGGTGATACAAGCTTCGAGGTCGTTTGATCTGAGACCCAATGGCATCTGAGCAGTCTTTGTGCTTGTAAGCAGTGGCTGAACTCTTTGGGGGCTTTTCTGCAAAAAACCATTCAAACCACCGAGGAGGTGTTGGGTCACAAATCCAACGGCTCCGAAGAGCTTGTATCACCAAAGCATCTAAGGTGTGGTAGCACATGATATTCTTACATACAGGAGAATATGATGTCCTCCTTCATCTTAGATGCTACGGTGATATGAGCTTCGAGGTCATTGGATATGGGATCCAAGGGCATCCGAGTAGTTATTGTACAAATTGTGTGCAATTCTCAAACTCATCAAGGTTTCCTGTAAAAATATTAAGACATCATGTGAGCTGCTATATCTCAGATCTACAAGGACCAAGCAACTCGTATCGGCATATAGCATCTAAGGTATGGGGGCACATGATATTCTCCCGGGGAGGAGGGGTGGGGGTGCACAACCAATCGGTGGTTGGGAGGGTGGGGACAAATATAATCTAAACAACCATAAACAGAGCTTCACAATTTTATCTAAGGTCGAGGGGTTGACCCCCGACAATCATAGCTCCGCCTAATTAAACACAACATTTGCATGTACTGTAGTACTAGACTTAATATTCATGTTTCAGTTTCATGTTCATTTCAAATATTGAATTGAGGACCATGCATGTCTTATATTTTACTCCCTTCGTTCCTAAATATTAGTCTTTTTAGAGATTTCAAATGGACAGGCACATACGGATGTATATAGACATATTTTAGAGTGTAGATTCACTCATTTTGCTCCGTATGTAGTCACTTGTTGAAATCTCTAAAAGACTAATATTTAGGAATAGAAGGGGTATTTTTGAATTCGTGTCATACATGCATGGTTTGGAAAAATAGATGCACTATACTTATTGGATTGTTGTTGTGTTCGTGTGTGTGTGGTCATATGCTTGATACATACAAAGTTTTCTCACCTCCATATCGGTCATCTTTTAAATTTGAATTTGCATTGAAAAACTTACTAGGGATACCATGAAATGTGAAATCCACGTTGAGATCACTATATCACAAACTCACTCTAATTCAACAACTCGTCATAAATCAATTACCACGTTGAGATTAGTATTTCCAAGGAAAATACGGGCATTGTAATACACATAGATTCGTTCGGCAATTTAAAAGGTTCCTTTCGTATTCTTGAATGGTAGGACCCAAAGGCATACCAGCCAGACCTTGGCTCGTGTTGATCCTAAAAAATAAAATAAAATAAACCGGGCTCATGCCCTTCTGGTGGCGTGAGTGGTACGCACATTAGGCAACCCCAACCAGTCGAGCCTCCGCATTTTGAGTCAAAATATCTGGCGGCCAGAATTCCAGCCCTAGGAAATTCCCCTCATGTCCCCGGTCCATAATGACTACCGATGAACAATGGAGGGATGCTTTAGTAACTAGACAACATTACCTACCATGTCGAGCACGGTTCAATTCCCTCGGTCGCTGCTCGCCAAGGTCACCTGTCAACTGCATTGCCTAGTACTACTACTACTACTACTACTACTACACCAGGATGAGCACAGAATTGAGCCTGTTTGTTCATGCCTAGTACTTGAGTTAATATATCAGGCAATGCACTGGTACAGAGGGATTATCCTTTTACTCTGCATATATAACTTGTATGAAGTCTAACTAAGCAAAATGTTTGACCAAATCCTTTCTTAAGAAATACAACAGGACAGATGTATGGCTTGAAAATTTATTGTTGATGCAGGTTATGATATTGTTTCGAATCCTGGATCTTAAATTTTAGAAAATCCTAAAGTGACCATAAATTCTTGAAACTGAGCATGGTCACGTGATATGGCACAAATATTACTTCGTAAATTTTTTCTTCAATTTGAGACAAGCTGCTTATGACAAGTTGCACAAATGAAGAGCCAAAGTATTTTGGAACAAAGACCTGTCACATTAAGGTGAACGCTTTCACTATTGAAACTGTGGACGTTTACGTGCAACCACGAGTCCCGCTTCTCATCGGCAGGTGCCGTCCGAGCAAGCGTGTGAGTCGAAGGGAGGCGTGCGAGCAGACCGCTGCGCCGGCTGATAGGGAGGCGTGCGAGTAGACCGGTGTGCAGGCTCACCAGGAGGCGAGCCCTTTGATTAGGCTCCGCCGCCCACCTTCGTCCCAACTGCTCCCACTTTTAATGTCGCCGGCGCCACAGTTTAAAATCAACCCCACACTAGCCAGTATCGCTACAATCTTCTCTCTTCCTCTCCAATTCTCCTGTCATCTACCTCCAACCAGCCTGACCTAAACGTACGCCATGCCGCATCACGATGGTTTGCTCTTAGTCTTCTAGTTTCCTGAGGAAGACACCCAGCCGAAGTCTCAAGAACATAAGGTGCTTTGGGACGAGCTTGAACTGACCTTGCGGGAAGACGCCGCGCCTGTCCCCGCTCCCGTTCTGGCTCCCACCGCCCCGACTGTGCCAGTGCCCATCCCCATGGCATTGATGGGCTGGGAGCCGCACATTGTCGCCGAGCTTGATGCCACGGGGTTCCACAAGGTCCCCGCTGACTTTTCACATGCCCGTGCACCTGCCTGCGCGTGCACTAACGCGCACGCCCGTGCCGGTGCCCGTGAACCTGCCAGCGCATGCGCCTGCGCGTGCACAGACATGCGCGCCCGTGCCGGTGCCCATGCACACGAATGTCTCCGCCGCATCGTTGATAGCGCCTATCCCCATGCGGGTGCCAGTGCCCCCCTCAACGGTATGGATGGCCACCGTCGACCGCTTCCTTGCACCAGCGCCAGTTGCCTCCTCCCACCAGTTGACTCGCTCTGAAGTCCAGAACATTTTGGACTTCCTTGAAGCTAGTCCAACGTCCAGGAGTACGCCAACAACGATGCAAGGCATCATCGTTGGCGTCGGAGTGGCCCAACGACACACAGAGCACGGGAGAGGAGCCGCTTCCCACCACAAGACGCCCCCGCCGCCGCCGCGTAATCTAAATTTGCCAAGAAAAACGTTCGAATTGCCATGCTTAAAATCCGAATCTTTATCATTTCCGTTTATTTTAGATCGATCGTCGTATAATTTAAAGTCGGAGTCAGACTGAACGAAATCTATGGTTTGATTGATTGAACGTTCTGCTAGAGCCGTATCAAATTAAATATAAAACGTCATCAAGCCACATGTATTCCTTGTCATCCAATGACCTAGACTGCTTCAATGTCGAGCGCTCAACACGTTTAGCATATAGTTAATTTCATGCCAAAAATAGTGCTAATCACATAATAACACGCAAATAATATCCTACTTAATATCTGCATGCACTTAATATACTTCTAAATTAACGTGCATTGCACGTACACACTGACTAGTGCTGCTAGTACGTGAAACTGGTACAGTAACTTGTGAACGCTCCAGATATGGTCAACGGTAACATCGCCCGCGAGTTCTTCGTGTTTGCCCGTGCGTCTAAATGCAGAAGAGGAGGAGAAAGAGAGCACACATGGAACCCACCAGTAAGTGAAGGCGAATAGTACTAAAAATAATATTACATGTTATCCATTAAATAGGTTGTGGTAACATAAAAACATTATGTGAACAAAGGGAGGTACAACAAACATTGTTGTTCTACGTATGTTGCCTATTGACGTGCGGCTTGAAGGCCCTGGTCGCATGTTCGATCCTCGTCCTTTATTTTTTAATTTGTATATGGGTCCAAATTTGTTTCATGACATGTGGGCCCCTCGGTGTGTAGTTTGTAGCACTTTAATTTGTGGGTCAAAATTTGTTCCATTCCAAGTGGACTATCGGTGTCTAGTTTTGTAGCTTATTTATAATAATTAAAGAGAACAACAGAGTTTTTTGCAATAATACCATGGTGCGACGTTGAAGGAGAGAAAGGACATGCGAGAGAGCAATGACCGAGCTAGAGGGAAATCAACTAGGGGAGTTGCGGGGGTTGCAACGGTGTTTGGAGTAGTTGTGGGCCGAATGCTACGAAAATATAATCTAAACCGATCAGAATAAATGCCTACACAAATTAATCCAAGGTTAGAGTGCCCCTCGCAATGTAAATAGCTCCGGCTTTGCGAGGGATGGAGAGGTAGCTTCAATGTGTGGAAGATACGGCGTGAGAAAGCGAGGTCAATCGAGAGACATATAGATAGAGAGACAAAGTGAGTGTGGTCCACATTCATTGGACAGATATATATGCTCTGGAGAGATATTGTCCGATTGAGCTTTTGGCAAGGGTGAGGGCTGTAAGATAGAGCTCAAGAGATGATCTAGTCACAGATGTGTAGATATAGTTTATGCGTGGGAGGAAGCAAGGTCAATCGATCACATAGGGTCGTCGTGCAATCAAAAGAGTGAGACGGGTTGGAGAGAGTGACCTAGATAGACAATGTGCGTGAGAGAGTATACAATGTGAATAGGTCGAATTGGGCTCAAACATGGTGATATATCATTTTTGTCCAAGAAAGAGCGAGGTCAATCGAGACATGCAAAGAGAGAGAGAGAGAGAGAGGGGGAGAGAGATTGAGCGAGCGTGGCCCGCCATGAGGTCAAAAGAGTGGGCGGCTTGGATGGACTGACCTAGATAGACAATCTGCATGAGAGAGTATAGAGTGTGTCGATCGAGGCCCGAACAGGGAGATATATCATTTGTGTGTGAAAGAAAACGAGGTTAAACGACACTCAGATAAAGAGAGCGAGATTGAGCGAGTGTGGCCCGCCGTGCGGAAGTAAGAGTGAGACAGTCTCGAGGGAGTGACCTTGATAGACAACGTGCGTACGTGCGCACGAGAGGTTGGGGGGCTAGATAGGCAATGCATGTATTTAGCGTGAGAGGGTGAGAGGGAGAGAGAGAGAGAGAGAGAGAGAGAGAGAGAGAGAGAGCTCGGCATGGTGTGCAATGGCGGGTGTGTGAGGTAAATACATTTGGTAACAGAGTGGAAAAGGGGGGTTGTGTAGTTGAGAGAGTTAGAGATCGAAACAAGGAGAGAAAGAATGAATGTTTGTTGGAAACCGATAGCTTCCGAAGGTGGTTAGGAGAGGAAGATTGACCGATAC
>NC_041388.1:332054675-332102738 GCF_002162155.2 Triticum dicoccoides
AACATTTGAATGTAGATAGTACGAGACTTAATATTGATGTTTCAATTCCGTGTACATTGTAAGATTTGAACTGAGGACCATGCATATGGGTAATTATTTCGAATTCGTGCCATACTAGGTTTCAAAAAGTTGACATTGAATTGATTTCTTGTGCTATTTTGTAGGTCATATGTTTGAATCCATCAAAAAAAATTCTCACTACCATGGTGTTGATAATATACATATGAATTTGTATTAAAAAAGTAGCGTGGATACAGTGAAATGCGAAATCCACGTTAGAATTGGAGATCACTATGTGACACACACTCTAATTCAAATAACTAATTATGTGACACTCACTCTAATCCACGTTAGCGTGGATACCGTGGATACCATTTCGTTTTTTTCAAATAACTCCTCTTTAATTAATTTATAGTATCTCATTTCGAATGACTAATTATTTGCAAGGAAAACACGGGCAAGGTAGTACATATAGATTCATTTGCAAATAAAAGAAGATTCGTTTGCATTCTCAAATCTCCTCTCAAATGTAGGCGCACCAGGTAGACTAGGGTCGTGTCATGGTGGTCATGTGTGTCGTACGGTGGCTTAGCACCCAGCCACCCACCCGGACGATGCTTCGGTGCCTTAAGGCACCTACCTTTGTGTCTATGACATGTGGGCCCAAGAGATGGCTGGCCCACATGTCAGTGACCCAAAGGCGGGTGCCTTTAAGGCACCGAAGTTGCGTCCCACCCACCACCCTCCCTCCCTCCCCCTCCCCCCCAGAAAAAGGACGACAAAAAAATAAGTTCGCGCTTCCATGTTTCAGATTGAAATATCTGGTGGCCCCAATTCCAGCCCTGCAAAATCTCCCTTCTCCACCGTCCCCTTCCGCACCCAGATTACTCAAATCCCTAATTCGCCGCCAACCCAAGCAAAGTTCGAATCGCCCCTCGTCTCATATCTTTCCCCACCTCTGTGCCGGACGACGACAACGTAGACGACGATCACGCTTCACCACCGCACCTGAGATACCTCATCTACGCCCTCGTCTATCGCACCAGGTGGTCCACCGACAACGTCGGCCGCCGCAACCGACGTGCCTCACAGACACCGACTTCCACCGCATCAGGTGCGATTCACCGATGCCATCTTCCAGCTCACCGGGTCTACTTCATCGAGCACATCGTCGCACCTCCGCCCCCCGAGACCGCCAGGGCTTCACCAACGGTCTCGTCCACCGCATCGTAGTGCTCCACTGCCACTCAGGATCTGCATCCCTGCACGGCCAGCCAACGCCAGCGCATCACCCTCAACGGCTCTGAAGTGACCCCGCACTCTAGCTAGGCGAGCATGCCCAAACGCCGGCCCGAACTAGGTATCCACACATCACTCCCTTGTGCACTGTTCCGACGATGATTGCATATCCTTTCACTACTCTCTTAGCTTACACACCTATGCAACTTTGACTTTAACTCGTATTTCTTTTGGAGATATCATCCGAAACAAGCAAATGCATTTTTTAGCGAAGCATGACGGCGCTACGGGATCTGGTACACATCCTGCACACCCGTATAACCTTGTAAGTATCCTTCCTCCGGTACAACAGCAAGGTCGATTCCTCTTATTTGATCAACTATTCGCCGTGTCAAAAATGCAGAGGGGGATGCAAGGAGCACAAGGCCTGCACATCCAAGCAAGTGGTAACATGGACTTGTACATGGAACATCCCAAGCGCAAGCAGAGCTGCAGTGAGCCTGTATAACGAGCTAGTGTAAGTCCCTGTATTTCATTTAATTCGTACTGGCATTCGTGTATGATTTGTGTGCAGTGGCGGATCCACGAATTCAAGTTACCAGGGGCAAACATTTAACTTAAAAAATACGAAGGCACTTGCACTCCGGAAATCAACATAACTTGAGAAATGTGAAGCTGCATGCACTTTGAAAACCAGCTAATGATCCAAAGTAGTTCGGATTATAAACACTAAATGATGCAAGCACCAAAAACACAAAATGCAACATGGTGTACAAGGACTAAAAACATGGTCTGTACCTGCTTGAATTATTTGTTCTCTGGCTGAAAATATCGAAGTGTAATTGCACCTATAACCAGTGCGCAAACTGCATATCAATATATCCATCCTGCACAAGTATGCCAATAGTTTCAAACAATAGATTAGAAAAGTATATATGCTATGTTGTCATTATACGGGGACTTTCTGATAGATGGCCTCGTTGTTTCCTCAAGCCATGAAAATGCACTATACTTTGCTTGTCATCAATGCCTGCAAATCTCTATGTCTCTCTCAACATAGCAGATCATCATTAGATACTAAATCCTTCAATGGGAGCTTGTAAAATGCTTGCATTAGATCCCTCATTAGACACTATATGTTCATCACCAGGAGCATGTAAAATGTTTGCATCAAATCCTTCATTAGCAGTCTATTCATTAGACACTCCAGGCTCAAGAACAACATGAGCTTGGATGTTTGCACCAGAAACTTGATTAGATACATCAGATTCAGTCATTTCAGTATTGATTAGGGGAGTTATAAAATAAGTAGAAATTGGTTTCATTTTATCATAGATTCCCTACATACAAACAGTTTTTCAACACCGTCAGGTTTAACTATTGGCCAGAAATTGAAGAGTTGAATTAGATATAATCAGGGATGTGATGTACCTGCTCGTTGCGCATGCTACTCTTGCAAGCTGCGACTGTCCGTTTGTGCAAGCTCGATGCCATGCCCGTGCTGCCACCGCTGCCTCCCACGCAGGCTACACCCAGGGTTGGATCTTCATCTTCTTGTCCTTCCGTTCGCTTGAAGCCCGGCGACCGCCCTCCAACAAGGGCGCGAGGAAGTGTTGTGTCGGTCTGTCCAGCGGCGGCTAGGTTAGGAGCAAACCAGACTGGAGGCTGGAGCGAATGAATTAGGATTTTTCCTGCTGTCGATCGATATGGGAGGCGCTCGTTTGGGCCGCGAGACTGCTATAGGGCCTGCCTTGCACTTATGTTATTGTTCCATCCAAATTGAAACATTTTTTTTTCATTTTTTACATTGCCTGCTCGTGCGTTGGGACGAACAAAACTAGCCTGGGCCAACCTGGACGACTCAAACTAGGTGCACACTTTCCAGCCACCCGAGGCGGCCGCCCATACCAGCCCCTATGGTGGCGTCGCCCCTTTTTGCGTGTATTATTGGGGTAGTGAAAAATATTCCAGTGGCGCTTTTGATTTACCCACAGAATGGTTGAATTGCTTGTTTCTATGAACTGAGTTCGCCAATAATGTGAAGGATGCCAGTCTTTTCATCATATTGTAGATTGCTTAGATCTCGATATGCCAAAAGTAATCGCATGAAATATACAGTAAAAGCCAGTGTGATGTGTGTGGCTACAACTAGTCTGACTACAATTCCTCATATAACATATCAAGGACACACCATCTTACCAGATTAACCATTCGACTTACCAATGCAGTGCGGGAAGAAAGAAGTACTGGGACTGTGTATCCAAGCAATTGTTGCCATGGACTCCTTCATACAACCTTGTAAGCGAAAAACAAGTTACAGTGTGCCTGTACAAAGAACTAGCGTAAGTTCAGTTACCTGCTTCTCAGAATTTTAGTTAGCCACTTATTGCAAAATTGTTCAATTACGTTGCTTGGCTTAATTTAGTTTGCTACCAATTACATAATGCCATAGCCTATTAATCCTATTATAGAATGTGCCTATCTATGTGTTTGATACTTACTGTTAAGAATTACCTGTTTGCCTGAACTTAAATAGCTACTTGTTTGTTTAACTGCTTTGCTGCTACAACAACAGGTTACAATGATGTTAATAACTACTTTGCATCATCCAATTGAAACTCTTTAATTCCTTGTTTGTTTAACTGGATTACTGTTATAACTCCGAGTTGAGATGTTTTGCTAACTTTAACTTTTCTGAATCCAATCAGAACTTTAATGGCAAAACAGGTTAGCCCAAGATCAAAGAGCGAGGTCCCCATGGACGTTGTATCATCCCACAGCATTGGCACCCGCCCAATTGTGCATTATGAATTGCCAACTGCTGATGCTCTAGAGCCTAAACTAGTGGTAGAAAGAGATTTTGCTTCTGCACTTAGAGATGAAGTTGACATGTTGAGGAAGCAAACCGCACAATCACAAGCAGTACTCAAGACAACCATTAAATATTTGGTGGATTTCAAACCGAAGCAAGCTGAGACTGACCACATTGTTAAGGTCCTGAAGGAAAAAAAGGAAATTAAATTCCCACTTGGTAAATCATAGGTGAAATGTTCTTTCCATCCTTGAATAACCTTTGTGTTGTTTGTTCATGTAATCAATCAAACCATTTGTTTTAGAGATCATGTAATAATTGTTTTTTGTTTTTTGTTTTTTGGTTTGTAATTTTATTTGAGCACAAGTCTATATTAATTGATAAGACTCGGAGACATTTCATTTTGATTGTTGTGCCAGACCTACAAATATGCCAATCGGTCTGAATGTGCATTCAACAATAATAGTAGTATAGATGTACCATAAGTGGCACGTATTGGGAAGGGCCAAGATGTTGTAGTCGCTTGGTAAAAAAAGGATGTTGTTGTAGCAAAAAAAGTACAGCGGCCTGGCTTATGTATGTTAGTTGATATTATTGATCCATATACTCTATAAGTGTTTATATGTCTGTTAGTTATGTACATTCTTGGTTGATTGACTCGGTATTTGAATCTTGATACATCGCTTGTGTACATATCTAAATGGGAGTACAAATTATGTTGCGTGTGACATTTGAGTTGGACATGAAGTGTTCCAAATATTCAAATTCACCTTAAACTGGATTCTAGCTTCTGAATTTGAGTATCGGCATTTGTAAACCATATTCATATATGACAATGGAATACATCTTTGTCATCCTTTTGAAGATATATAAAAACAAATAGAATGATTTATAAAGATTCGTATAGGAATACAAAATGGATTCGAATTTAGTTGCCAGGGTAAACATGGATGCTTATTGTACCAAAATTCGAAAATAAGCGGCAAAATGTCCACTCCCACGTGGCTGCCCGAAGCCAAGTGTTTGGGAGATGGAAATTACTGTCTACCCATTACACGGACAATCCATTGACCCGATTTCCACTGCTCTAAATAGGGGTAGGTTAGTAACTTCAATTAGACGTGACACGGCCGCCTCTCAGCCCATTCCGACATGGTGGGCACCAAACATGGGCGGCAAAACACATTTGATTCAAGCTCGTCCGAAAGACCTCTGTTTCTCCCTCCATTCCCCATTCATACATGGTGGGCGGCAAAACAAACTCAACTCAACCAAAATCGATGTAGGCAAATATTTTCAATAGGGGCAGGTTTGTAACTTCACTCAGACGTGACACAATCACCCTACCTGTCAGCCCCGTCCATACACCGTGGGCGCCAACCACCCTCTCCTCACCCGAAATCGCTCTGGGAAATATTGGCGAGATGTGAGATTACCGTCGTATCCCCAACCGATGAGACGTCCAAATTTTAAACGGGGATAAGTTCGTAACTTTCCCATATTTCATACAGGCGTGTCCCAAAAACATGGTTCCCCATACCTCTCCCTCCATTTTCCCATTCATACACCGTCCGCGCTAGAACACCATCCCCACACCAGCCTTTGCCCGCCACCCCATCCATCGCCGCTGTCCTCCACCACATCCATCGCCACCGTCCTCCACCATGCCAGAGCGCCTACCAAGACCGTGTCGTCCACTACTAGAGATGGACGTTTCTCATCCACGGCGATGGACCAAGAGCCTTGCATCACGTCCTCTCGCTTCATCGGCGCCGTCGTCCTCTTTGTCGGGGCCGCTCACACAACCTTCTCTTCCACCGCAACGAGACTTATCCCCCGATGCACCTGTCTACCATCGCAGATCTGCTTCAATGCTACCGACAACCATCGCACCCCCGATGCCTACACGGTGCCGCAAGAGAGGTGGTACTTCATATCTCTTCAACCTTTTGATCTCAACCAGAAAATAGATCTTAACTTGGTTACTCTACTTTATTTTCAGCTCTTAGAATTTAGTTCTTAGTTCGAAGCAAACAATGGCTGCTAAATATCATTTCTCCGGTTTGCAGCTTCAAATCTGCCATGGCACAATCATAATACGGTTTAATTGATCATGTTGGTTCCGTGGTGGTTTCTTTAATAGAAATCGGAGGGTAAACCCTCTTTTGCCAAAAAAATATGCTTAGAGTTTCCCCCTTTTATGATCACTATAAGATCAGAATACGTGCTTCGTGTCATAATAGCACTTCTCCACCCATCAAGCTAAACAAGCTTAGTTGTTCAAATACGAATCTGATATTATTAAAAAAGAGTCATTTAATTAGTCAGCTAAATGTTCCTAAATTAATTTCGAAAATGCATGTTCGCCGCTCGGGTGTGTATATCTACAGGGTGCGCATGGTGGGCTGGCCC
Organism: Triticum dicoccoides; assembly: GCF_002162155.2. Classification (NCBI taxonomy): domain Eukaryota; kingdom Viridiplantae; phylum Streptophyta; class Magnoliopsida; order Poales; family Poaceae; genus Triticum; species Triticum dicoccoides. The sequence goes on from NC_041388.1 coordinate 332,061,139, forward strand.
ACCCTGGGATTTTGGGTCGTCCCAGGCCCCGATTCCCCTCTGTTCTGCTGCGCGCTTCTGATCTCTACTCGCCCCCAGCCGCCTGCCTTGCCGGCGACTTGCTGTCCTCGGACGGCATGACTCTAGGAGGATTTTGGACGGTCTCTTACTGCAGTTACAATTCTATATACTTGTCCTAGTAAGCTCACAAGTAAATGATTTATTTACTACATCTATGCTTGCCTTGTCATATTTGTTGTCAATATTCTTTTAGGGTGGACCACCCTGTTTCTAAATACTGGAACCATAGACATGAGTGAATAGTATTTCTCTATGTGATATCTTCCATCATGTGTGGGCAACGAACACTACATTGTATAGAAAGAAAGTGTCATTTCCAGCTTTTACATAAGCTTCGATATTTTACATGGAATACAATCTGCCTACTTGCTTTGTGTCGCACTACCAACACTCCACCCTTAAAGCTAAACAGTATGCCACTTATAATTCCTTAGTTTATTTGTTCAAATACGAATTTCATATGATTCTAATGTTCCTACTTCAGTTTTGAAATGTGTGTCTGCCTGTTATAGAGACATAAGGGGTTTGTATTTCTGTGTGTGGTCTGGTCGGCACGGTTGGGGGGTGAACTTTGCATATGCAGGGGTTTATAGGAAGACACTCTTCGAGTTGAATCCGCAATGCATTCCATAGATAATATGACTACTTTTATGTTTTCATGAATCTCAGATTCTAAACAGCATCTTAATGATTATGAGCTTGCACGCATGAAAATAAAAAAGTAGAACAATGCCATGGCTGTCAAACTTGGCATTAAGGGACTGAAATCAAGTCTGGATGCAATGCAATGTAAATGCTCTCCACCTAAAGATTCATGCTCAGAATATGATCCTAACAGTGATTCTGAGCTAGAGGGAGACCTAAGTCAATGTAGCTCCCTAGTGGAGGAGTCAGAGGAAGATGCCCTATCTTATTCACCCATCAAGGTGCTTGCTCTAACTTTCCAAGGTTATATTGGTCGCACATATCTTGCAACTGATGCTTTGTATTGCTTCTACTTTGTTGAACTGCCATTAGCTTAGTTTACACATCGTGTATGTGAATACGCCCTGCCTATCCATTTTCAGTACATATTCCATCTGTCATCATACCATATTTATCCATTCAAATGTTGTTCTTGTGTATCAGACATTCAAAAGGAAGAGGGCGATTGCTGATCATGGAGGAGCACAAGCAAAGTATTTGGAAAAGGTAGTGTCACCTAATAAATCAAATAGCCCATTAGGTGTAGTTGCAATATTACCTGACCCACAAAACACCCCAACTCTAGCAGACTCTAGCCCTACTAAACTAGTCATTTCTGATTCCCCAACTCAGCAGACCCTAGCTGCAGCAAACAGTATGATTATGCCAGTTGACATAGCACCAACTCTACGACGCAAAACCCCCATTCCAGCAAAGAGTACACCAAATCCAGTTGCCAAATCCCTTTTCGAACCAGAGAGAGCCCCAAATTGTAGCAAATAGAACCCCTATTCCATTTCTTCCCAGTTTAGAAGACGAAGCTTATATTGTTGTCAGGAACTCTGTGCGCATCTTTCCTTCATGGAAATATTATACCACAGACACAGAACAATTTCCAGTCTTCCTCCGCAACTTACGCGTAAGTAATGTACTAATGTTATTCATGGTCATTACTGCATATGTTTCTGCTGACAGAAGACACAAGATTTCATTCTTTTAAATAGGCAAGGACCAAACTGGATTGTGAAGACGAGCAAGGGTTGGTTGCGCTTTTCAAGCACTCGTTGATGAAGTATCGTTCCTACCTGAGGCAAGCGCACTTCAATGGCAAGCCTCTAAACAAAATTTCTGTAAAGTCTTCGGTGCTACATTTATCCGATGGTGACTGGAATAATCTTGTTACACATTGGTCTCGGCTGCAGCGTAAGATACTGTCTATGATATCACATCATAATTTGAACTACATTTCTGCATTTGCCTTAACGTCTCACTTGTACAAAAACTGTTAGCAAAAGAATATTCATTCTCAAGGGACCACAGAATCTCGCAACTATACTGCATACTGCATTGCTCTTGTGAGTACCTCTTGCCCTGTATGGCCATACTTACTTTCATAGTTGTTTGATTATGTAGCATCACTGCACATGTTAGCCTCATTATGGTCCATTTGGTGGACATTATAAGATCCGTATGGACTCTTACATAAATTTAGAATCAACCCAATGCTTTTGAAGAGGTTTAGCTCTGCAGTCCTCTTGGAAGGACTGAACATCGTCTATCACTATACTTACATTAACAGCTACTCCCTCCGTCCCATAATATAAGAACGTTTTGTATAGTACACCAGTGTTCAAAACACTCTTGTATTATGGGAAGAGGGATTGGTCCGTTGTGTAGCATTCTGCATCTTATCTCCCTTGCCCACCATTTACTAAAAAAGATCAGATCTATATTTAATCTTACCAAAAAGTAGAATACACAGACAATGCCAGTGCAGAAGTGTAGCCCATTTCTCTTGTCAGTACATTTTGTCCTGTAACGCTTGTACTTCCAGGGATTGGTAGTTGATTATGTAGCATCAATCTGCATCTTATCTTCATTATCCTCTATCCCTTCCAGTATTATCATATCTATAATTAGTCTCTAAAAATGTAGAGTACATGCAATGCTTATGAAGAAGATTATGTGCTAAAATTCTTGAGTTATCCTTCCCTTGACATGGAGAAGGGCATTATAAAGCCGGTGTTAACTGTTAATGTAAGTCAGTCCTTCTAAAGCCTTTATCCTCAACTGCTGTTTAATTTGCTCATACTCCCTATCGTTTACTGCTGTTTAGTTTGATGTTTCTACCAAAATGCATGTTCGCAAGAACCGTAAGTTCTAAGTTTTACTTGTAAAACCAAATTCCTTATTCATACCATGCACATTACTCAATACTCCCTATATGTATGCTTGTTTTTGTGGATCTATAATCCAGTGTGTGGTGAAGCAGCCCATGTTTGCACCTTGTCATCTCCTGTTTTATCTTACTGATGTGGCTGATGATATGAACAACATGCCATGCACATTAACCAAAATAGATACAATGATTTTCTTTGCCCTTCGTCTATGCTTGTTATGTTGACATGGTAATCCAGTAGTGTGGTGAAGCTCCCCGCATTATGAACAATGCCAAATTATGCTATTGATATTTTGAACTTACTCTTTATTTTCTAATTTAAAATTGGATGGAATTGACAACACAGTTATCATCTTTGTTTATACACGTGCAAAACCTGTCATCTCTCTGCTTTGTTTCAGGGTGATATGCCTGATGGCATGCACAAGTCTGCTGAAGGCTGTGAGACAAACCCAACAGATACTGCAGCAAAGAAGGCAAAACATCTTGAAGATAGCGAGACAACCCCAAAGTCTTGTCTTGATGCAGTGTTCAAGTTACTTGGGACTAGCAGTCAGACAAGCTCACAGAATTTGTTGTCTGAATCAGTTCGACTTCTTAAGTCCCAGGTTCTAGCAGAAAAGCATTCTGCAACTCAACTTTGACTAGAAGTCCTATCTCTAAGAAAGACTGCGGAGAACACCAATGAGAACCTCATCGCTAAACAGCTACACCTGGAAGCTATGACCGACATGCTAGGCCGGTCTCATAGCCTTGCTCAGCAGCTTGCGCAGCACTTGCCGCGCAAGACTAACCTTTCTTGAACTGTCTTGGAAGTGGTCTCGGTTCAGTATTATTTTGTTACGCTGCAATGGTGCCCAGTTTTTGTAATATGCTTCTTCATTGCGCTTTATGATCACTGGTGGCGAACTTCGATGCCCAGTGGATGTAATATACCATAAATCCTTTATTGTATAGTGTAGGTTTATTCTTAGTTACTATGTCGTAATTTCTTTATTGTATAGAGTAGGTTTGTTCTTAATTCCTACTAGTTACTGCCATCATTCGCTATCTGAAAAAAATCAGATGTAGTCGACCAGGCCAAAACATTCGCCTCTAACGGGCCTGGTTTTTAGTGGGCCACAATTGGGCCAGCCTGCATCTTTCTTGGGCCCGAATGATTGGGGCCTTCACACTTTGCGTGAGGCCCACAACTTACACTGGCCTATATTTTAGTTGGGCCTTTTGTGGACCCAGCGCTTAGTTTGGCCGAGGTAGCGTTGGGCCATTAACAAGCTGAATATTGTACTCGCCTGTTACGGCCCAGATGAAACCATGGGCCTTTAGCAGGCCGAAATGCATGTTGGGTCTCAATTTTCACTAGTTGTCGACGGGCCTTCAACAGGCTGAAATGTAGACCGGGCCTTTTTGGGCCCAGCTATATCACGGGCAGTTACCAGGCCGAAACATATCTCGGGCCTTAGTTGGCCCACTGATATCATAGGCCTTTAAGAGGCCGAAAGCTTAGTACATACATCAATAGGCCGAATTATGCGACAGGCCTTTAACAGGCCCAAAGTCATGTCGGGCTTAACTGTTGCCACCTTTATCACAGGCCGTTAGTGGGCCTGATGTCCCGTCGGACCATATATGGCCCATGGGCAGCACGAGCCATTTCCAAGCCGAAAGTCACACCGGGCTGAAATGGGCCCATGTCTACATCGGGACTCTAACAGGCCGAAAGTCATTGGGTTGTAATTGGGCCCAAATATTCGGCGAACAATTAAGGGCCAGATCTAGCTTCGGGCCGTAAATGGGCCCAAATATTCGGCGAACAATTAATACGCCAGATCTGGCTTCGGGCCATAAATGGGCCTTTATTAAGCAAGCCGTTATTGGGCTGGCCCACTAGTACGTGAGTAAGTACTACATGCCTTTGACTGGGCCGGCCTTTTTAACCTATATGGGCCTTTGTTGGGCCCAACGACGTGTCAACGTATCGTAGGCATGTATCCTCCAATGGACGGGCGACATCTGGCCCACTGACGAGCTGACAAGTGTTCCCTCCAGCCAATCAGAATTTTACACGTAGAAATTTCCCATTGGTCCCGGCTATTAAAGGGTTATCGGATCCAAAACCGAACCCAATAGCTTAACGGTGTTCCGTTATGGTGGATGCCACGTGTCGGTCACCCTTGACGAAAGCACTTCTGTGACGCACGATTTATCGTCATGGAAGTGGACACTTCTGTGATGATAATTTTGGTAATGTCATGGAACACTTCTACGACAGCACAGGTATGACTATCTTGATTCTGTCATAAAATTGTCATGGATGTACATGCATGACAAAAAACGCGACCTACTGTGACAAACAGTATCATCATATAAGTGTATTTTTTTTGTAGTGACCATTAGAGACACCTGTAAAGCATCTTTATAATCACCCAGTTACGTTGTGATGTTTGATAGCACACAAGGTGTTCCTCCGGTATTCGGGAGTTGCATAATCTCATGGTCTGAGGAACATGTATAAGTCATGAAGAAAGCAATAGCAGAAAAACTAAATGATAATTATACTAAGCTAACGGATGGGTCTTGTCCATCACAACATTCTCTAATGAATCGATCCCGTTCATCAAATGACAACACATGAATATGGCTAGGAAACTTAACCATCTTTGATTAACGAGCTAGTCAACTAGAGGCACACTAGGGACACTCTGGTTGTCTATGTATCCACACATGTACTAAGTTTCCAGTTAATACAATTCTAGCATGAATAATAAACATTTATCATGATATAAGGAAAGATAAATAACAACTTTATTATTTCCTCTAGGGAATATTTCCTTCAGTCTCCCACTTGCACTAGAGCCAATAATCTAGATTACATAGTAATGATTCTAACACCCATGGAGTCTTGGTGCTGATCATGTTTTGCTCGTGAGAGAGGCTTAGTCAATGGGTCTGCAACATTCAGATCCATATGTATCTTGCAAATCTCTATGTATCCCTCCTTGACTTAATCGCGGACGGAATTGAATGCAGTTTTGACATCCATTTGCCAAATTTCATAATCACAAAATGCGACAATTGCTAACATGATTCGGACACACTTAAGCATCGCTACGGGTGAGAAGGTCTCATCATAGTCAACTCCTTGAACTTGTCAAAAACCTTTCGCAACAAGTCGGGCTTTGTAGACAGTAACATTACCGTCAGCGTCAGTCTTCTTCTTGAAGATCCATTTATTCTCTATTGCTTGCTGATCATCGGGCAAGTCAACCAAAGTCCATACTTTGTTCTCATACATGGATCCCATCTTAGATTTCATGGCCTCAAGCCATTTTGCGGAATCTGGGCTCATCATCGCTTCCTCATAGTTCGTAGGTTTGTCATGGTCAAGTAACATGACCTCCAGAACAAGATTACCGTACCACTCTGGTGCGGATCTTACTCTGGTTGACCTACGAGGTTTGGTAGTAACTTGATCAGAAGTTTCATGATCATCATCATTAGCTTCCTAACTAATTGGTGTAGGAATCAATGGAACTGATTTTTGTGATGAACTACTTTCCAATAAGGGAGAAGGTACAGTTACCTCATCAAGTTCTACTTTCCTCCCACTCACTTCTTTCGAGAGAAACTCCTTCTCTAGAAAGGATCCATTCTTAGCAACGGATATCTTGCCTTCGGATCTGTGATAGAAGGTGTACTTAACAGTCTCCTTTGGATATCCTGTGAAGGCACATTTCTCCGATTTGGGTTCGAGCTTATCAGGTTGAAGCTTTTTCACATAAGCATCGCAGCCCCAAACTTTAAGAAACAACAACTTGGGTTTCTTGCCAAACCACAGTTCATATGGTGTCGTCTCAACGGATTTTGATGGTGCCCTATTTAACACGAATGCAGCCGTCTAAAGCATAACCCCAAAACGATAGCGGTAAATCAGTAAGAGACATCATAGATCGCACCATATCTAATAAAGTGCGATTATTACGTTTGGACACACCATTACGCTGTGGTGTTCTAGGTGGCGTGAGTTGCGAAAATATTCCATATTATTTCAAATGAAGGCCAAACTCATAACTCAAATATTCACCTCCATGATCAGATCGTAGAAACTTTATTTTCTTTTTACGATGATTTTCTATTTCACTCTGAAATTCTTTGAACTTTTCAAATGTTTCGGACTTATGTTTCATTAAGTAGATATACCCATATCTGCTCAAATCATATGTGAAGGTCAGAAAATAACGATACCCACCGCGAGCATTGATGACCCGCAAGTATAGGGGATCTATCAAAGTCCTTTCGATAAGTAAGAGTGTCAAACCCAACGAGGAGCAGAAGGAAATGATAAGCGGTTTTCAGCAAGGTATTCTCTGCAAGTACTGAAATAAGTGGTAATAGATAGTTTTGTGATAAGATAATTTGTAACGAGCAACAAGTAACAAAAGTAAATAAAGTGCAGCAAGGTGGCCCAATCCTTTTTATAGCAAAGGACAAGCCTGGACAAACTCTTATATAAGGAAAAGTGCTCCCGAGGACACATGGGAATATCGTCAAGCTAGTTTTCATCACGTTCATATGATTTGCGTTCGGTACTTTGATAATTTGACATGTGGGTGGACCGGTGCTTGGGTGCTGTTCTTACTTGAACAAGCATCCCACTTATGATTAACCTCTATTGCAAGCATCCGCAACTACAACAAAAGTATTAAGGTAAACCTAACCATAGCATGAAACATATGAATCCAAATCAGCCCCTTACGAAGCAACGCATAAACTAGGGTTTAAGCTTCTGTCACTCTAGCAACCCATAATCTACTTATTACTTCCAAATGCCTTCCTCTAGGCCCAAATAATGGTGAAGTGTTATGTAGTCGACGTTCACATAACGCCACTAGAGGCTAGACAACATACATCTCATCAAAATATCGAATGAATACCAAATTCACATGACTACTAATAGCAAGACTTCTCCCTTGTCCTCAGGAACAAACGTAACTACTCACAAAGCATATTCATGTTCATAATAAGAGGGGTAATAATATGCATAAAGGATCTGAACATATGATCTTCAACCAATTAAACCAACTAGCATCAACTACAAGGAGTAATTAAAACTACTAGCAACCTACTAGCACCAATCCCGGACAGAGACAAGAATTGGATACAAGAGATGAACTAGGGTTTTGAGATGAGATGGTGCTAATGAAGATGTTGATGGAGATTACCCTCTCCTGATGAGAGGAGCGTTGGTGATGACGATGGCGATGATTTCCCCCTCCGGGAGAGAAGTTTCCCTGGCAGAACAGCTCTGCCGGAGCTCTAGATTGGATCCGCCAAGGTTCCGCCTCGTGGTGGCGGACTTTCATCCCAAAAGGTTGCCTCCCGTTTTTTTCTCAACGAAAGACTTCATATAGCAGAAGATGGTCATCGGAGAGCCACCAGGGGGACCACGAGGTAGGGGGCACGCCCTAGGGGGGCGCCCCCACCCTCGTGGACAGGGTGTGGCCCCCCTGGTCTTCATCTTTGGCGAGGATTTTTCATTATTTATTATAAGGTATTCCGTGGAGTTTGAGGACTTTTGGAGTTGTGCAGAATAGGTCTCTAATGTTTGCTCCTTTTCCAGCCCAGAATTCCAGCTGCCAGCATTCTCCCTCCTTATGTAAACCTTGTAAAATAAGAGAGAATAGCCATAAGTATTGTGACATAATGTGAAATAACAGCCCATAATGCAATAAATATTGATATAAAAGCATGATGCAAAATGGATGTATCAACTCCCCCAAGCTTAGACGTCGCTTGTCCTCAAGCGAAAGCCGATAACAATAAATATGTCCCCATGTTTGGAGGTAGAGGCGTCGATAAAAATAAAATACAGACATGAAGGCATCATGATTATTCTCATAACAACTACATATATTGTCATATGATTACTTATGTTCAAGTGATGATCTATTCACAATGCAAAAGTATGAATCAGAACCCTTATTGAGAACCAACAAACTATAACCTCAGTCATTGAAGCAATTGCAATTTATCATAACATCAGAAAGAGTCTATGTCAGAGCTAAAAGCAAGTCCACATACTAAACTATCATCTAGTCCTTCATAGTTGCTAACACTCACGCAATACTTGTGGTTACGGAGTTTTAATCGGACACAGAGAAAGATAGGGGCTTATAGTCTCGCCCCACAACCTTTTACCTTGAGGGTAATGTCAACAATAATAACTCGTGCCCCCCTACATCTAATTAGATATATATATCAGGTTCTTTCCAACATGCTGGGCTTGCCAAAGGATAAAATGAAAAAGGAAAGGTGAAGATCACCATGACACTTGCATAAGGTAGAAGCTAATAATAAAAGATAGGCCCTTCGCAGAGGGAAGCAGAGGTTGCCATGCGCTTTTATGGTTGGATGCACAAAATCTTAATGCGAAAGAACGTCACTTTATATTGCCCCTTGTGATATGAACCTTTATTATGCAGTCCATCGCTTTTATTATTTCCACATCACAAGATCGTATAAAGCTTATTTCTCCCACACTAATCATACATATTTAGAGCAATTCTTATTGATTTGCACCGATGACAACTTACTTAAAGGATCTTACTCAATCCATAGGTAGATATGGTGGACTCTCATGGCAAAATTGGTTTAAGGGTATTTGGAAGCACAAGTAGTATCTGTACTTGGTGCTGAGAATTTGGCTAGCAAGAGGGGGAAAGGCAAGCTCAACATGTTGGATGATCCATGACAACATACTTTATCTCAGATATAAGAAAATATAACCCATTACGTTGTCTTCCTTGTCCAACATCAACTCTTTAGCATGTCATATTTTGATGAGTGCTCCCAATCATAAAAGATGCCGATAATAGTATATTTATATGTGAAACCTCTCTTTCCTTATTACTTCCTATTAATTGCAACAATGACCAAATCTATGTATGCCAACTCCCAACAACTTTTAATCGTCACACTCTTTCTATGTGAAGTCATTACTATCAATAAGATCAATCTGAACTTTTGTTTCTTCTTATTCTTTTTCTCTTTTCTTTTGTTCACCCAAGATCATAGCAAGAAAATCAAGCCCTTGACTCAACACTAATCTTTATTATATAGCTCACGGACTCGATTACATAGAAAGATCATAAGGTAAAACTCAAAACTAGATCATGCCATAAACTTTATTCTACTAGATCAAAATACTACTAATAAGATCGAACTAAGGAAAACGGTAAAGATATGAGTTGTGACTGTGATATGATACCGGGGCACCTCCCCCAAGCTTGGAAGTTGCCAAGGGGAGTGCCCATACCCATGTTATTATATATCCTTGGTTGGTGAAGATGGAGGTGATGGATAGTCGCACATCGAGCGTAAGAGGTTCTCTAGCTTGCGAATAATGCCCTTGAGTGCAAAGATATGCTCCTTCAACAAAATATTTTCACTTGTGAGATACTTGTTTTGAATACAAGTTAACTCAATCATTTGGAAAGCTTCGATCTCAATTGGGGTAAGAAGGTTGTGATCAAGTGGAAGGATGTCTTCTATTGCCGGAGCTTGGTTCTCCGTGGCCTTCTTGATCCCTTCATCCTTGTTAATCTCCATGGGTTCTTCCTTCTTCAGCTCTATCTTCATTAGCCAGGCATATTTGTCACCGTTGTTGGAGGAGGGGGACGACATGATGCCTGGCCTTGACAACCCTGACAGAGAACAACCCAAAACAAGAACAGAGGATATTTGCGTGATACGGGAGTCAAAACCTTCGGGAGAATATATAGTGAATTTTTACCGACCAAAATATGCAAGAAAATGGAGTCCGGAAGGCACACGAGGTGCTCACGAGGTAGGGGGGGCCCTCCACCATCGTGGGGCCCTCGTGTCCTTCTCGGACTGCTACTTAATTTTCTATTTTTCTAAATATTCCAAAACGGAGAAATATTGCCTTAAAAATTGTTTTGCAATCAGTTTACTTACCATACCACATACCTATTCCTTTTTGGAGTTTGAAACATTCTGGAAAGTGTCCCTTATGTATTCCTCCGGGGTTACGGTTTCAATAATATTGGTTTCAACATTTATGGGATTACCTGAGATATAATGTTTGATTCTTTGACCGTTTACCACCTTTGGATTTGTGCCTTCGAAGTTGTTGATTTTTATGGCCCCGGAATGATAGACCTCCTCGATAACATAGGGGCCTTCCCATTTAGAGAGAAGTTTACCTGCAAAAAATCTTAAACGAGAGTTGTATAGCAATACATAATCACCTACATTAAACTCACGCTTTTGTATCCTTTTGGCATGCCATCTTTTAACCTTTTCTTTAAACAACTTGGCATTTTCATAAGCTTGGGTTCTCCATTCATCTAGAGAGCTAATATCAAATAACCTCTTTTCACCGGCAAGTTTGAAATCATAATTGAGCTCTTTAATAGCCCAATATGCCTTATGTTCTAGTTCGAGAGGTAAGTGACATGCTTTTCCATATACCATTTTATACGGAGACATACCCATAGGATTTTTATATGCAGTTATATAGGCCCATAATGCATCATCAAGTTTCTTGGACCAATTCTTTCTAGACCTATTGACAGCCTTTTGCAAAATTAATTTGAGTTCTCTATTACTCAATTCTACTTGACCACTAGACTGTGGGTGATACGGAGATGCAATTCTATGATTGACGTCATATTTAGAAAGCATTTTACGGAAAGCACCATGAATAAAATGTGAACCACCATCAGTCATTAAATATCTAGGGACTCCAAACCTCGGAAAAATAACTTCTTTAAGCATTTTAATAGAAGTGTTATGATCAACACTAGTAGTTGGAATAGCTTCTACCCACTTAGTAACATAATCAACATCAACTAAAATATGTGTATATCCATTAGAGGCAGGAAAAGGTCCCATATAATCAAAGCCCCAAACATCAAACGGTTCAATAACAAGTGAATAGTTCATAGGCATTTCTTGACGTCTACTAATATTACCAATTCTTTGACATTCATCACAAGATAGGACAAACTTACGGGCATCCTTGAAGAGAGTAGGCCAATAAAAACCTGATTGCAATACCTTATGTGCAGTTCTATCTCCCGCGTGGTGTCCTCCATAAGTTTCAGAGTGGCACTTGCGTAGGATCTGTTCCTGTTCATGCTTTGGTACACAACGTCTAATAACACCATCTACTCCTTCTTTATAAAGATGTGTGTCGGTGTCAAAACCGATGGATCTTGGGTAGGGGGTCCCAACTGTGCGTCTAGGCCGGATGGTAACAGGAGGCAATGGACACGAAGTTTTACCCAGGTTCGGGCCCTCTCGATGGAGGTAAAATCCTACGTCCTGCTTGATTAATATTGATGATATCGGTAGTACAAGAGTAGATCTACCACGAGATCAGAGAGGCTAAACCCTAGAAGCTAGCCTATGGTATGATTGTTGATGTGTATGTTGTCCTACGGACTAAAACCCTCCGGTTTATATAGACACCGGAGAGGGTTAGGGTTACATAGAGTCGGTTACAATGGTAGGAGATCTGAACATCCGTAGCGCCAAGCTTGCCTTCCACGCCAAGGAAAGTCCCTTCCGGACATGGGACGGAGTCTTCAATCTTGTATTTTCATAGTCCAGGAGTCCGGCTTGAAGGTATAGTTCGGCTATCCGAACACCCCCTAATCCAGGACTCCCTCAGTATCCCCTGAACCAGGCTTCAATGACGATGAGTCCAGCGCGCAGATTGTCTTCGGCATTGCAAGGCGGGTTCCTCCTCCAAGTACTTTATAGAAGATTTTAAACACAAAGATAGTGTCCGGCTCTGCAAAATAAGTTTTCCACATATTGCCATAGAGAGAATAATATTTACACAAATCTAATCTGCTGACGTATTCCGTAGCGTGACACACCACGACCAAGCCATTATCCGGGTCATTTCATTATCCCACCTCAGCGCGTTATGCGAGGCAGTTTCCTTGGCACGTCTTGTCAAAGCAGAGATCGTGTCCCCTTATTCCGGGATTCTCATCAATACGGGTGTGGGTAACCCAACCGCGCCTTTGATTACGGTGCTTGGAGATAAGCGAGTTTCACCAGGCTGGTGGGGACATGTAGTTGCGTCCACCCATATAAGGGGATAAGGATCCACCTTTTCACCCACGCTTTCTTCCTCCTTCGCCTATTCATTCTTGCGCACTCGAGCTCCAGCGCCCAAGTCCGCACTATCACCTCAACCTTCTCCAGTCATGTCCGGAGCGGGAGGCAAGTGGATGGTCTCCTCTGTCACGGAGGGACACATCAAAAAGCTGAGGAAGGCTGGATATCTGGCTAGCGACATCGCGCACCGGCTTCCCGAAAAGGGGCAGCTCATCCCCACTCCTAGGCCCCATGAGAGGGTGGTATTCCTCCCCCATTTCCTCCGCGGACTGGGCTTCCCTCTGCATCCATTTTTCTGGGGGCTCATGTTCTACTACGGCCTGGATTTCCACGATTTGGCCCCGAACTTCGTCCTCAACATCTCGACGTTTATCATCGTGTGTGAGGCGTTCCTCCGCATCCGCCCCCATTTCGGCCTATGGCTTAAGACTTTCAACGTCAAGCCAAAGGTGGTGCGCGGCAGCCAGGCGGAGTGCGGCGGTGCCATGGTTGGCAAGATGGCCAACGTCCTGTGGCTCGAGGGCTCCTTTGTGGAGACCCTAAAGGGGTGGCAATCAGGGTGCTTTTACGTCACCGAGACACGCGACGCCGAATGGGTCGCACCCCCTGAGTTTCGATCCGGCCCCCCGACGCGGCTCACCTCCTGGAAGGAGACATGCCTGTCTTGGGGTAAAAAAAGGAGAGCTGACCGGACTCCAAACATGCATCCAAACCCTGGTGGACAAGAAGCTCAAGCTTGTCAACGTAGTCCAGGTTATGCTCATCCGCCTGATCCTCCCGTGTCAACGAAGGGCCTTCAACCTGTGGGAGTTCGACCCGGCGCAGCATCGAACTCTAAACAGGCTCTTCGACATGACGTACGAAGATGCCTGGAGGATGCTTTTCAAGGGCGCCGAGGCTCCCGCATCCGCTGCCGAGGATCGCGGATTCAGTACTCAGCATCACGCTCATGCGGTAAGCTGTCTTTGTCCTTTTACATGGTATCCGTTTTTCATAGTTTGACTCTATGCGGGATCTGAGTTCCCTTATCTTTGATAGGATTGGGAGGTGACGTCTGGACAGATCAACTGTCTAGCTCCTTTGCCCGAAGGCCCAGTGGACGCTCGCTTGACGAAGCTGCTGGTTCCGGCGCCCTATGTGGTGCCGGAGAAGAAGGCCACGAAAAGGGCCACGGGGACTCGAAAGAGTGCCCGGCGCCAGGAGGTGTCGGATTCGTCATCCGACGGTCCCAAAGCGCCTTCCTCTCGTGAAGACGAGGAGGAAGAAGAAGAGACCTCTCCCCCTCCAGCGGGAGGAGAGAAGAAAAGGAAGGCCGCCCTCTCTGAGGAGGCCGAAGGGTCCAAGAAGGGGAAAACCCTTCCTCCGGACTACTCCAACGACGCCGATGACGGTGAAGAGGAGTGGCAGCCCAGGGCCAAGCCCCTAGCAAAATCGTAAGTATCCGGATACCGGAGTAATTCATAGTATTCGTTTATTGCACAACTTTCCCTTATGTTGAATATACTTATGCAGCCCACCCAAAGATCGGCTCGACGCGTCGTCGAGCGGCTCACTGGACTCATCGAAGGTGAACTCGCTTCCGACGGCTTCCTCCCCCCGCCCTATGGACGACACCGAGGTGTTGTCCCAACAGGTTCCAAGCAGGGAGGAGGTGGCCCCGGAGGCGTCGCAAGGCGACCTCCTGGACTCCAGGAGTAAAGGGGATGAAACCCCCCAGGGCTCCAAGTCCGGCTTTAGGCCGGACACCGCTCCGGAACCTTCAAGGGTTCCGGAGTCCGGTGGGGGACCTCCTTCCAAGAGGAGCAAGTCCACCGTGCCGGCGACCCCCGTCCATCCGGAGGCGCCGGACAATATGTTGGAGGCGCTCCAAGGCGCTTCCATCGACGAGGAGCACCGCGCTATTATGAGTGCGGTGGTCCAGAAGGTTCAGTCTGCCAAGAGCAGACTGACTGAAGCTTGCACTAGCCTTTTGACAGGCTTTGAGGTAAGTAAATAATGTGTAAATAATATTACCGCATAGATAGTATCCCCTGATGCTCTGTTGGGCGTTCGGGAAGAAAAGCCGAATAGAGGATCAAAAAATTCGCAGGAGTCTAACAAAAGGAGTCAATATGCGTGTGCAGGCTTCTCTGCTGGCGTCTGCCGTACTCACTGCGGAAGTGGACACGCTGAAGCAGAGCCTCGAGAAGTCCGAGCAAGGGCTCGGGCGTGCCAAGAAGCAGCTCGAGGAGAAGGAAGGTAAGAAATACCTTGGTTGAATATGTATATAAAAAGGTGCAATTGCAAGAAATGACAGGATTAACATGGCTATTGTAGGGGCCACATCTGAGGTGGCGACCCTTAAGCAAGTGCTGCTTGAGGCCGAGAAGAGGGCGGCCGCGGAGCGCACCGAGCGGGAGAGGTATGAGGCCGAGGTTGGCAAGGTGCGGCAAGAGCTCCAGGTTCTCATGAAGAAACATGAGAGTTTGTAGCTTGACTCAAAGACGCGAGCGTCCGAGCTCGCGGCGGCTATTGAAAATGCCAAGTCTGCCAAGGCCGAATCCCAGAAGACCCTCCAGGAGTTGGATGAGGTGAAGAAAATAGTAGCGGGTAAGGTATTCTTTATGCAAAGGAAACACATAAACGTGAGTTACTTGATACTTACCCGAATCCGGAGCTCTCCAGGGGCATTTGCAGATCTTCCCCGGAGTGTATCCGATGCCGCCGCATTCTATCGAGCCGAGGAGGGCAGCTCGACGGAGAAGGTGTTCTGGTCTCAGTATGCTGAGGCCGGATACCCCGTGCCCATGAGCGACCAGCTGAAGCAACTGGTCGAGCTCCACAAGGCGGCCGAACAGGCCATGAAGGGCCTCCTAGTTCGGCTGTGGCCTGGAGAGGCTCTGCCTGGGAGCTATTTCGGGCTGGTGCAGCGGCTGGTGGAGGCCTGTCCAAGGCTCGAAGTCATCAAGCGCTCCGTCTGTATTGAAGGTGCCCGTAGGGCCTTTGCTCGTGCTAAGGTGCACTGGGGCAGGCTGGATGCGGAGAAGCTTGTGAAGGACGGGCCGCCAGTGGGGAAGGAGCATCGCAAGCCCGAAAATTATTATAAGGATGTTTTGAAGGGTGCCCGCCTTGTGGCGGATGAATGTACTAGGGATGTAATTTTTGAGTAAAACTCGCTCGTTTTTGTCCTGTGCGCTGAAAACTTGTTCATATGCGCTGAGCAATGCTGCTTGAATTTAAAATATTACCTTCTGTGCAGCTGTTTATCAATATTGAGAGATGGCGAGTCGTCGGCTTCTGCCCCCTTGCCAGTAGTGCTGGGGTGTTCGGGGGTAAATCTGGGCGCTCTTTTTCCCATGTTTGGGTCCTTCGAGGGAGGCGCTCAGCCCGACGAACGAGGCAATCGGACTATAATGCATGAACACTCTCACTTAGCCATAGAATTCTATAATTTTAAATTTCGGCGAAGCCCCTAGTATTCGGAAGACCGAGTTCGGGGCGCTATCCACGTCTTGGCCGGACAGAGCCGACTAGGTCGCCCTAAGCGGCATAAGTCTTTAGGGACTCGAAAAAACCTCTCAAATAGCGACCAGCTCTCGCTTCATCATGACAGTCAGTTTTAGATTTCTCCACTGAGGTGCTCGGCCCAGCTCAACTAGGGCACAATCGCAGTGGTTCTCCTAGTGCTACCTTAGCCGATATAGCGGAACGTAAGGCACCAAAACATAGGAGCCGGGCAAACCCAACTATTGACCCAAGACATGATTCAGAGCCGATGCATATAATGCTATAAGTTCGGGGTGCCGCACTTGTGTAAGTGTTCGGACTTCTCACACCATATTGAGGGGTGCTAAAAGCCCCTGGCATATTTTGGCCGTACCAAGTTGTACGGGTGCAACATGTCGTTAAGGAACATTTATTTATAAAAAGATAGTGCAAAAATAGACAAAAGCTATGCATTGTTTATTAAAAATAGTTGCGATCAAAGCAGAACGATACAAGTAATGCGATAAACGAAAAGTTGGACTATTTAACATGTCTGCTCCAGGGGCAAGCTGCAGAATAGTATGCGAAATAGGTATACTGCTCGTGATAGAGACCACCTGGGATTTCCATAATGCGGCATGGCTTGTCTGCTTCCCTGGTTCTTGCATCGTTTGTACCGCAATTGAACTACCGAATAGGCCTTCCGAAGAGTAGAGTCCTGGAAGTAAGAGAAAAGTAAAAAATCGGCAGCCCCTGGTGTGGTTCAAGCCGTGTTTTGGGCGTGCCGTGATGGTGCCCCTCCCCCTATGCCCATGGTATTTCTAAAGCGTAATTATGTACGCGAAGTACTAGCGTCACCTTTTTGCTAGGGTTGGGGTTGGGGCCGCCTTGCTACGCCTGCTTGGAACGTGCCAGGCGGTCTTGTTGTAGGTTACTCCGGGCACGCTTGACGGTGTTCGGACGTTTAATGGCCGGACTGGAGAACTGCCTGGAGAGGCTGCTTTGTACTTCCGCTGCAAGGGCCGCCGTGTGCTCCTCCGTTCGGAGGGAGCGTTCGGTGTTTCCATTGACCGTAATTACTCCACGAGGGCCTGGCATCATGAGCTTGAGGTATGCGTAGTGCGGTACCACATTGAATTTGGCGAACGAGGTTCGTCCGAGCAATGCATGATAGCCACTGCGGAATGGGACTATGTTGAAGACCAATTCCTCGCTTCGGAAATTATCCGGGGATCCGAAGACCACTTCAAGTGTGACTGAGCCTGTACAGTTGGCCTCTACACCTAGTATTATGCCTTTAAAGGTCGTTTTGGTGGGCTTAATCCTCGAGGGATTGATGCCCATTTTTCGCACTGTATCCTGGTAAAGCAGGTTCAGGCTGCTGCCGCCGTCCATGAGGACTCTGGTGAGATGAAATCCGTCAATAATTTGGTCTAGAACCAATGCGGCAAATCCGCCATGACGGATGCTAGTGGGATGGTCTCTTCGATCAAAGGTGATCGGGCAGGAGGACCATGGGTTGAACTTTGGGGCGACTGGCTCTACCGCGTATACGTCCCTTAACGCACACTTCCGCTCCCTTTTTGGGACATGGGTGGCGTATATCATGTTCACCGTCCGCACTTGTGGGGGAAAACCCTTCTGTCCATTGTTGTTCGGCGGCCGGGGCTCCTCGTCGTCATCGCTATGCAGCCCCTTATCTTCATTGTCGGTGCTTAACTTGCCTGCCTGCTTGAACACCCAACAATCCCTGTTGGTGTGGTTGGCCGGCTTTTCGGGGGTGCCATGTATTTGGCACAAGCGGTCAAGTATTCGGTCCAAGCTGGATGGGCCCCTAGGATTCCTTTTGAATGTCTTTTTCCACTGACCGGATTTAGAGCCTCTGAAACCGGCATTAACTGCCGTATCCTCAGCATTGTCCCTGTTAATGCGGCGCTTCTGCTTGTTGCGACGCGACCTGCCACTAATGTCCCTGGTGTCCGAACTACCAGGGTTCTTGGTCATATTGTTGCTGCGAGCACGCCAGTTGTCTTCTCCCGCGCAAAAGCGGGTCATGAGTGTCGTGAGTGCTGCCATGGATTTCGGCTTTTCCTGTCCAAGGTGCCGGGCCAGCCACTCGTCACAGATATTGTGCTTGAAGGCTGCTAGGGCCTCAGCGTCCGGAGAGTCGACTATTTGATTTTTCTTTGTTAGGAACCATGTCCAGAATTGCCTGGCCGATTCCTCTGGCTGCTGAATTACATGACTTAGGTCATCGGCATCTGTGGGTTGCACATAAGTGCCCTGGGAATTGTCGAGGAATGCGGCTTTCAGGTCCTCCCAATAACTGATTGATCATGTTGGCAAGCTGTTGAGCCAATGCCGAGCTGGTCCTTTAAGCTTGAGTGGGAGATATTTGATGGCGTGAAAATCGTAGCCGCGGGCCATGTGGATATGAAGGAGATAATCCTCGATCCATACCGCAGGGTCTGTTGTGCCATCATATGATTCAATGTTTACGGGTTTGAAACCCTCAAGGATTTGATGATCCATTATTTCGTCTGTAAAGCACAGTGGGTGTGCGGCGCCTCTGTACTGGGCGATATCATGACGTAGCTCCAATGAGTTTTGTCTACTGTGTTCAGCCCTACCGAATTTGTGGCCGGCGTGACGGTTACCGTCTCGAGCCGTGGGGTGCCCACGCGATCCGTAGATCGGTCGTGTTTGCCTTGCCTTGTGCTCCAGCATGTCTCGTAAGTCCGGCGCATATTCCCGTGCCTTGGTACGGGGTGCGGCTTGAGTGGAGGGCCGGGAGGCCTCTCTGTCGCGGCCATGAGGTGGCCGTTCGGCCGCATCAAGTGCTTCCTCCTCTAATTGGGGTAGCAACCTGCGCTTTGGGTAACTCTTGGAGGGGCGTTCGAGGTTATGCTCTTCGGCCGCAAGGCTTCGGTCCATCTGTCAACCAGCAAATCTTGATCAGCTTGGAGCTGTTGCTGTTTTTTCTTGAGGCTTCTTGCCGTGGCCATAAGCCTGTGTTGGAAACGCTTTTGCTCGACGGGATCCTCTCGCACGATGAATTCGTCGTCAATGAGGCTTGCCTCGTCTTCGGAGGGAGGCATATAATTATCGTCCTCGACCTCTCTATCTGCCGCTCTCTCATGAGGGCTGGTTTCTCCATCCTCCTGTGCTAAACCTTGCTGGAGGGGGTTTTCTTCGGCACTTTCCGGAGTATTATTATCTCATGTGCTGGAATCACCGTTTTTGTGTTGGCGGGATTTTGAGCGGCGCCGCTGACACCGGCGCTTGGGCTGTTTCTTGGAGGGGTCATCCTCCGCTGTTCCATCGCCCTCTCCCTCTTTTGGGGTGTCCACCATGTATATGTCATATGACGAGCTGGCTTTCCAAGGCCTAGTAGGCGCTGGTTCTTCATCATCTCCTTCATCGGCGTCCATACCGTCGATGTCTTCGGAGTCGAAGTCGAGCATGTCGGTTAAGTCGTCGACAGTGGCTATGAAGTGGGTGGTGGGTGGGTTTTGAATTTATTCATCATCCGTACCCCAACCTTGCTGACCGTAGTCCGGCGAGGGCTCTCCTGATAAAGAGAGAGACTTCAGTGACTTCAGGATATCGACGAAAGGCGAGTGCTGAAAGACGTCCGCGGTCGTGAACTCCATGATCGGCGCCCAATCGGATTCGATCGACAGGGGCGCGGAGGGTTCGGAGTTCGGAGAAGAATCCGGCTCCATGGAGTCGTGAGTCTCGCAGAGTATGGGGCTGGTCTTCGGCTCAACCGCCGTTGGGATCACAGCCCCCGAGGTGGCGTCCAACCGCCCATCCTCGATCGGCGCGGTTGGCCCCGAACTAAGGGTCGGAGCCGATGCGGGTGCGGCCTCCAGGGCACTGTTCGGCGGCAGAGCTAGATCATGCTCGTCGTGACAGTGCGGCACGCTTGGCGGTGGTTCGAGTCCGTCGAAAATCAAGTCCCCGCGGATGTCAGCCTAGTTTAAATTTCTGAATCTGACCTGACGGCCAGGGGTGTAGCTTTCGATCTGCTCTAGATGGCCAAGTGAATTGGCCCGCAGTGCGAAGCCGCCAAAGACGAATATCTGTCCAGGGAGGAAGGTCTCACCCTGGACTGCATCGCCATTGATGATCGTAGGAGCCATCAGGCCTGACAACGACGGCACAGAGGAACTCTCAATGAAAGCACCAATGTCGGTGTCAAAATCGGCGGATCTCAGGTAGGGGGTCCCGAACTATGCGTCTAGGCCGGATGGTAACAGGAGGCAAGGGACACGAAGTTTTACCCAGGTTCGGGCCCTCTCGATGGAGGTAAAACCCTACGTCCTGCTTGATTAATATTGATGATATGGGTAGTACAAGAGTAGATCTACCACGAGATCAGAGAGGCTAAACCCTAGAAGCTAGCCTATGGTATGATTGTTGATGTATATGTTGTCCTACGGAGTAAAACCCTCGGGTTTATATAGACACCGGAGAGGGTTAGGGTTACATAGAGTCGGTTACAATGGTAGGAGATCTGAACATCCGTATCGCCAAGCTTGCCTTCCACGCCAAGGGAAGTCCCTTCCGGACACGGGACGGAGTCTTCAATCTTGTATCTTCATAGTCCAGGAGTCCAGCTTGAAGGTATAGTTCGGCTATCCGAACACCCCCTAATCCAGGACTCCCTCAATGTGGGTCATCCCAAAATTAATGTCTCAAATCATAGAAGAACTTTTTCTTTTGTTGGTATGTGAAGCTAGGTGGTATAAATTTAGCAACTATGTAATTAGCATAATCAGCATACCAAGGGGTACTACGAGAAGTACTTATGACATTTAATTGTTCATCAAGAAAGCTATCATCAATAGGTAGTGGGTCATCAAGAACATTCTCTAACCTAGATAAGTTATCCGCGATGGGGTTCTCAGCTCCTTTTCTATCAACAATTTGCAAATCAAATTCTTGTAGCAAGAGAACCCATCTAATTAGTCTAGGTTTAGCATCTTTCTTCTCTGTAAGATATTTAATAGCAGCATGATCAGTGTGGATAGTTACTTTAGAATCAACAATATAAGGTCTGAACTTATCACAAGCAAATACAACTGCTAAAAGTTCTTTTTCAGTAGTAGCATAATTTCTTTGAGCATTGTCTAGATTCTTACTAGCATAATGGATAACATTTAATTTCTTATCAACTCTTTGCCCTAAAACAACACCTACAGCATAATCGCTAGCATCACACATAATTTCAAAGGGTAAATTCCAATCAGGTGGTTGAACAATAGGTGCAGAGACTAATGCTTTCTTAAGTATTTCAAATGCTTCTATACAATCATCATCAAAGACAAATGGTATATCTTTTTGTAATAAATTAGTCAGAGGCCGAGAAATTTTTGAGAAGTCCTTAATGAACCTCCTATAAATCTGGCGTGACCAAGGAAACTTCTTATACCTTTGATGTCCTTGGGACATGGCATCTTTTCAATAGCATCAACCTTGGCTTTATCAACTTCAATACCTCTTTCAAAAACTTTATGCCCCAAGACAATACCCTCATTAACCATAAAGTGGCACTTTTCCCAATTCAAGACAAGATTAGTTTCTTCACATCTCTACAAAACTCGATCAAGATTGCTCAAGCAATCATCAAAAGAAGATCCATAGACGAAAAAGTCGTCCATGAAAACCTCACAAATCTTTTCACATAAGTCAGAGAATATAGCCATCATGCATCTTTGAAAGGTAGTAGGTGCATTACATAAACCGAAAGGCATACGTCTATAAGCAAAAGTACCAAAAGGGCATGTAAAAGTAGTCTTTGATTGATCTTTAGCCGACACAGGTATTTGAGAGAAACCATAATGACCATCTAGAAAGCAGTAATGTGTATGTTTGCATAATCTTTCTAGCATTTGATCGATAAAAGGTAAGGGGTAATGATCTTTCTTAGTAGCCTTATTTAATTTGCAGAAATCAATTACCATCCTATAACCTGCAATAATTCTTTGTGGAATCAATTCATATTTATCATTAGGAACAACAGTAATACCTCCCTTCTTAGGGACACAATGAATAGGACTTACCCACTGACTATCAGCAACGGGGTAAATTATACCTGCCTCCAGAAGCTTTAGTATTTCTTTTCTTACCACTTCTTTCATTTTAGGATTTAGACGCCGTTGAGGATCACGAACTGGTTTGGCATCTGCTTCCAAATTTATTTTATGTTGACACAGAGTGGGACTAATGCCCCTAAGATCATCAAGAGTATATCCAATAGCAGCATGATGCTTCTTCAGAGTTTTAAATAATCTTTCTTCTTCATGCTCTGAAAGGTTAGCACTAATAATAACAGGATATATCTTCTTTTCATCAAGATAAGCATATTTAAGATTATTAGGCAACGGTTTAAGCTCAAACACGGGATCACCCTTAGGTGGAGGGGTATCCCCTAGGATTTCAACAGGCAAATTGTGTTTCAGAATAGGTTCCTGTTTAAAGAATACTTCATCTATTTCCCTTCTTTCATTCATAAACATATCATTCTCATGGTCTAGCAAATATTGTTCTAAAGGATCACTAGGAGGTACGGCAATAGAAGCAAGACCAATAATTTCATCCTTACTAGGCAATTCTTCTTCACGCTGTTGTTTACTAAATTTAGAGAAATTAAATTCATGAGTCATATCATCCAAGCCAATAGTAACAACATTCTTTTCGCAGTCTATCTTAGCATTAACAGTGTTCAAGAAGGGTCTACCAAATATAATGGGACAAAAGCTATCTTGTGGGGAACTAAGAACAAGAAAATCAGTAGGATATTTAGTTTTCCCGCACAAGACTTCAACATCTCTAACAATTCCCACTCTGAAATAGTATCTCTATTAGCAAGTTTAATTGTGACATCAATATCTTCTAACTCAGCAGGTGCAATTTCATGCTTGATTTCTTTATACAAGTCATAAGGTATAACACTAGCACTAGCACCCATATCACATAAGCCATGATAACAATGTTCTCCAATTTTAACAGAAATAACAGGCACGCCTACCACAGGTCTATGTTTATCTTTAGCACAAGGTTTAGCAATTCTAGCAGTTTCACCGCAGAACTGAATAACATGCCCATCAATATTATCAGACGAGAGATCTTTAAAAATAGCAATATTATGTTCTACTTTAACTTGCTCAGGTGGTGTATATGTTTTAATATTGCTTTTACGAACCACAGTTGAAGCTTTAGCATGATCCTTTATCCTAACAGGGAAAGGTGGTTTCTCCACATAACAAGTAGGAACAATAGGATCATTATAAGTGACAGTCTTTTCTTCAACTTTAATTGGTGCAGCTACTTTTACTTCTATGGGAGGATGATATTTAAACCACTTCTCCTTAGTGAGATCAACATAAGTAGCAAAAGATTCACAAAAAGAAGCTACTATATCAGAATCAAGTCCATATTTAGTGCTAAACTTATGGAAAATATCGGTATCCATAAAAGATTTAACACAATCAAACTTAGGTGTCATACCTGACTCCTTACCTTTGTCGAGATCCCAATCTTCAAAGTTGCATTTAATTCTATCCAATAAATCCCATCTAAATCCAATAGTCTTCATCATAAAAGAGCCAGCACAAGAAGTATCGAGCATGGTGTGATTATTTTCAGAAAGTCGAGCATAAAAGTTTTGAAGGATTGTTTCTCTTGGGAGCTCATGATTGGGGCATGAATATAACATTGATTTAAGCCTCCCCCAAGCTTGAGCGATGCTTTCTCCTTCGCGAGGCCAAAAATTATATATATAATTGCGGTCACGATGAACAAGATGCATAGGGTAATACTTTTGATGAAATTCCAATTTCAATCTTCTATAGTTCCATGATCTCGTATCATCACATAGGCTGTACCATGTCAATGTGTCTCCCTTCAAAGATAAAGGGAAGACCTTCTTCTTAGCAACATCATCGGGTATACCTGCAAGCTTAAATAATCCACAAAGTTCATCCACATATATTAGGTGTTCATCAGGATGCTTTGTTCCATCTCCTGTAAAAGGATTAGCTAGCAGTTTTTCTATCATACCCGAAGGATACTCACAAGGAATTTCATTTTCAGTAGGTTCAGTAGGTTGAGGAGCAACTCTTTTCTCTACTGGTCGGGGTGAAGATACCCCGAAGAAGCCCCTCAGAGGATTACTTTCCATAGTAACAAGTGACAGTAAATTTCAGCACACTATATAAATTTTTCCTTACCAAATTCCACCTACCAAAGGCGCTTCACTACCCGGCAACGGCGCCAGAAAAGAGTCTTGATGACCCACAAGTATATGGGCTCTATCGTAGTCCTTTCGATAAGTAAGAGTGTCGAACCCAACGAGGAGCAGAAGGAAATGATAAGCGGTTTTCAGCAAGGTATTCTCTGCAAGTACTGAAATAAGTGGTAACAGATAGTTTTGTGATAAGATAATTTGTAACGAGCAACAACTAACAAAAGTAAATAAAGTGCAGCAAGGTGGCCCAATCCTTTTTGTAGCAAAGGACAAGCCTGGACAAACTTTTATATAAGTAAAAGCGCTCCTGAGGACACATGGGAATATCGTCAAGCTAGTTTTCATCACGTTCATATGATTTGCGTTCGGTACTTTGATAATTTGACATGTGGGTGGACCGGTGCTTGGGTGCTGTTCTTACTTGAACAAGCATCCCACACTTATGATTAACCTCTATTGCAAGCATCCGCAACTACAACAAAAGTATTAAGGTAAACCTAACCATAGCATGAAACAAATGGATCTAAATCAGCCCCTTACGAAGCAACGCATAAACTAGGGTTTAAGCTTCTGTCACTCTAGCAACCCATCATCTACATATTACTTCCCAATGCCTTCCTCCAGGCCCAAATAATGGTGAAGTGTTATGTAGTCGACGTTCACATAACACCACTAGAGACTAGACAACATACATCTCATCAAAATATCGAACGAATACCAAATTCACATGACTACTAATAGCAAGACTTCTCCCTTGTCCTCAGGAACAAACGTAACTACTCACAAAGCATATTCATGTTCATAATCAGAGGGGTGATAATATGCATAAAGGATCTGAACATATGATCTTCTACCAATTAAACCAACTAGCATCAACTACAAGGAGTAATTAACACTACTAGCAACCTACTAGCACCAACCCCGGACTTGGAGACAAGAATTGGATACAAGAGATGAACTAGGGTTTTGAGATGAGATGGTGCTGATGAAGATGTTGATGGAGATTGCCCTCTCCCAATGAGAGGAGCATTAGTGATGACGATGGTGATGATTTCCCCCTCCGGGAGAGAAGTTTCCCTGGCAGAACAGCTCTACCGGAGCTCTAGATTGGATCCGCCAAGGTTCCGCCTCGTGGCGGCGGAGTTTCGTCCCGAAAGGTTGCCTCCCATTTTTTCTCGACGAAAGACTTCATATAGCAGAAGATGGTCATTAGAGAGCCACCAGGGGGCCCACGAGGTAGGGGGCACGCCCTAGGGGGGCGCCCCCACCCTCGTGGATAGGGTGTGGGCCCCCCGGTCTTCATCTTTGGCGAGGATTTTTCATTATTTATTATAAGGTATTCCGTGGAGTTTCAGGACTTTTGGAGTTGTGCAGAATAGGTCTCTAATATTTGCTCCTTTTCCAGCCCAGAATTCCAGCTGCCGGCATTCTCCCTCCTTATGTAAACCTTGTAAAATAAGAGAGAATAGCCATAAGTATTGTGACATAATGTGAAATAATAGCCCATAATGCAATAAATATCGATATAAAAGCATGATGCAAAATGGACGTATCAAGCATCAACACTCATTGGACCGCCTACATCAGTATGTATTATTTCCAATAAGTTTGTTGCTCGCTCCATTGTTTCGGAGAATGGAGTCTTAGTCATCTTGCCCATGAGGCATGGTTCGTAAGCATCAAGTGATTCATAATCAAGTGATTCCAAAAGCCCATAGCATGAAGTTTCGTCATGCGCTTTACACCAATATTACCAAAATGGCAGTGCCACAAATAAGTTGCACTATCATTATTAAACTTGTATCTTTTGGTTTCAATACCATGAATATGTGTATCACTACTATCGAGATTCAATAAAAATAGACCACTCATCAAGGGCGCATGACCATAAAAGATATTACTCATATAAATAGAACAACCATTATTCTCTGATTTAAATGAATAACTGTCTCGCATCAAACAAGATCCAGATATAATGTTCATGCTTAACGCTGGCACCAAATAATAATAATTCAGGTCTAAAACTAATCCCGAAGATAGATGTAGAGGTAGCGTGCCGACGGCGATCACATCGACTTTGGAACCATTTCCCACGCGCATCGTGATACATCTCCAACGTATCTACTTTTCCAAACACTTTTGACCTTATTTTGGACTCTAACTTGCATGATTTGAATGGAACTAACCCGGACTGGCGCTGTTTTCAGCAGAATTGCCATGGTGTTATTTTTGTGCAGAAATAAAAGTTCTCGGAATGACCTGGAAATTTACGGAGACATGTTTTGGAATAAATAAAAATACTGGCGAAAGAATCAACACCAGGGAGCCCACACCCTGTCCACGAGGGTGCAGGGCGCGCCCCCTGGGGCGTGCCCCCTGCCTCGTGGGCCCCCTGAGGCTCCACCGATGTTAACTCCAACTCTATATATTGACATTCGGGGAGAAAAAATCAGGGAGAAGGATTCATCGCATTTTACGATACGGAGCCACCGCCAAGCCCTAATCTCTCTCGGGAGGGCTGATCTGGAGTCCATTCGGGGCTCCGGAGAGGGGAATCCGTCGCCATCGTCATCATCAACCTTCCTTCGTCACCAATTTCATGATGCTCACTGCAGTGCGTGAGTAATTCCATCGTAGGCTTGCTGGACAGTGATGGGTTGGATGAGATTTACCATGTAATCGAGTTAGTTTTGTTAGAGTATAATCCCTAGTATCCATTATGTTCTAAGATTGATGTTGCTATGACTTTACTATGCTTAATGCCTGTCACTAGGGCCCGAGTGCCATGATTTCAGATCTGAACCTATTATGTTTTCATGAATATATGTGAGTTCTTGATCCTATTTTGAAGTCACCTACTATGTGTTATGGTCCGGTAACCCCAAAGTGACAATAATCGGGACCACTCCCGGTGATGACTATAGTTTGAGGAGTTCATGTATTCACTAAGTGTTAATGCTTTGTTCTGGTACTCTATTAAAAGGAGGCCTTAATATCCCTTAGTTTCCAATAGGACCCCGCTACCACGGGAGGGTAGAACAAAAGATGGCATGCAAGTTCTTTTCCATAAGCACGTATGACTATATTCGGAATGCATGCCTACATTGCATTGATGAACTGGAGCTAGTTTTGTGTCACCCTATGTTATAACTGTTGCATGAGGAATTGCATCCTACATAATTATCCATCACTGATCCATTGCCTACGAGCTTTTCACATATTGATCTTTGCTTAGTTACTTTTCTGTTGCCACTGTTACAATCACCACAAAACAAATACTATTACTTTTGTCACTGTTACCGCTGTTTCCATATTACTTTGCTACTAAATACTTTGCTGCAGATATTAAGTCTTCCAGGTGCGGTTGAATTGACAACTCAACTGTTAATACTTGAGAATATTCTTTGGCTCCCCTTGTGTCGAATCAATAAATTTGGGATGAATACTCTACCCTCGAAAACTATTGTGATACCCTATACTTGTGGGTTATCAAGACTATTTTCTGGCGCCGCTGCCGGGGAGCATAGCTCTATTCTTTGAGTCACTTGGGATTTATATCTGTTGATCACTATGAGGAACTTGAAAGATGAAAGAACCAAGATTTTTCCCTCAACTTCGAGGGGAGGTAAGGATCTGCCATCTAGCTCTGCACTTGATTCACCTTCTGTTTTGAGTAAACTTGCGACACCTACACCTGCTATTGATTCTGATATGTCGCGTGTTATTGATGATGCCACTTCTGCTATGCATGATGCTTATGATGAAACTACTTCTGTGCTTTATAATACTGTGCCATTAGGTGAATTTCTTGATGAACAACTTGCTAGGGTTAGAGAGAATGAAATTATTGAAACTGATAATATTGATGAAAGTGATGATGAAGATTCTCCCCCTAGATATGAATTGCCTGATGTTCCTGAGGGTTATGTTATGGATGAAGAAACGGCTAGAGATCTTTTTGCTTGCAAAGATAGATATGATCTTAAGAAATTGTTAGCTAAGCTGAAAGAAAAATCTTTGAATGCTAGAATGAAATATGACCCTGCTTTTGCTACTTCACCTATCTGTATTTCTGATAAGGATTATGATTTCTCTGTCGATCCTGAGATAATTAGTTTGGTTGAATCTGATCCATTTTATGGCTATGAATCTGAAACTATTGTGGCACATCTTACAAAATTGAATGATATAGCCACCCTATTCACTAATAAGGAAAAAGTCGTTACTACTATATCCTTAAGTTATTTTCTTTCTCATTAAAGGGTGATGCTAAAATATGGTTTAATTCTATTGATCCTGGTTGTGTGCGTAGTCCCCAGGATATGATTTATTACTTCTCTGCTAAATATTTCCCCGCTCATAAGAAACAAGCTGCCTTAAGGGAAATATATAGTTTTGTGCAAATTGAAGAAGAGAGTCTCCCACAAGCTTGGGGGAGGCTTCTCTGATTACTTAATGCTTTGCCTGATCATCCTCTCAAGAAAAATGAAATACTTGATCTCTTTTATAATGGACTAACCGATGCTTCCAGAGACCACCTGGATAGTTGTGCTGGTTGTGTTTTTAGGGAAAGAACCGTTGATCAAGCTGAATTGCTATTGAATAATATGTTGAGTAATGATAATGATTGGACACTTCTTGAACCAACTCCTAAGCCAACTTCGAAGAAAAGGGGTATTCTATTTCTCAGTCCTCAAGATATGCAAGAGGGAAAGAAATCTATGAAAGAAAAAGGTAATAAAATTAAAGATGTTAAGAATTTACCACCTATTGAAGAAATACATGATCTTGATAACCCGACACAGGTAGTGAAGGTAAATTCTCTCTATAGATTTAATAAGGTTGAAATCCCATCTACTAAGTTTGCTAGCCAATGCTTGGATGAGTTTGATAATTTTATTGTTAAATGCTACCTCTTGAGCACTGCGTTCATTTTCCCCGAAGAGGAAGGGATGATGCAGCAAAGTAGCGTAAGTATTTCGCTCAGTTTTTGAGAACCAAGGTATCAATCTAGTAGGAGGCTACACGCGAGTCCCTCGTACCTGCATAAAACAAATAAATCCTCGCAACCAACGCAAATAGGGGTTGTCAATCCCTATGAGGCCACTTACAAGAGTGAGATCTGATAGATATGATAAAGATAATATTTTTGGTATTTTTATGATAAAGATGCAAAGTAAAATAAAGGCAAAGTAAATAGCAAACTAGTAGGAGAACAATATGATAAAGATAGACCCGGGGGCCATAGGTTTCACTAGTGGCTTCTCTCGAGAGCATAAATATTCTATGGTGGGTGAACAAATTACTGTTGAGCAATTGACAGAATTGAGCATAATTATGAGAATATCTAAGCATGATCATGTATATAGGCATCACGTCCGAGACAAGTAGACCGACTCCTGCCTGCATCTACTACTATTACTCCACTCATCGACCGCTATCCAGCATGCATCTAGAGTATTAAGTTAAAAACAGAGTAACGCCTTAAGCAAGATGACATGATGTAGAGGGATAGACTCATGCAATATGAAGAAAACCCCATCTTGTTATCCTCGATGGAAACAATACAATACGTGCCTTGCTGCCCTTACTGTCACCAGGAAAGGACACCGCAAGATTGAACCCAAAGCTAAGCACTTCTCCCGTTGCAAGAAAGATCAATCTAGTAGGCCAAACCAAACTGATAATTCGAAGAGACTTGCAAAGATAACCAGTCATACATAAAATAAATCAGAGAAGAATCAAATATTGTTCATAGATAGACTTGATCATAAACCCACAATTCATCGGTCTCAACAAACACACCGCAAAAAGAAGATTACATCAAATAGATCTCCACAAGAGAGGGGGAGAACATTGTATTGAGATCCAAAAAGAGAGAAGAAGCCATCTAGCTACTAGCTATGGACCCGTAGGTCTGAGATAAACTACTCACACTTCATGGCTATGGTGTTGATGTAGAAGCCCTCCGTGATCGATGCCCCCTCCGGCGGAGCTCCGGAACAGGCCCCAAGATGGGATCTCGTGGATACAGAAAGTTACGGCGGTGGAATTAGGGTTTTGACTCCTCTTCTGATCGTTTGGGGCTTAGGTCCAGACTTGGGCTTCTTCACTTGAGCAGCAACTTGCTTGCTGCTTTTCTTGAAGTTCCCCTTCTTCCCTTTGCCCTTCTTCTTGAAACTAGTGGTCTTGTTCACCATCAACACTTGATGCTCTTTCTTGATTTCTACCTCCGCAGGCTTTAGCATTGCAAAGAGCTCGGGAATTTTCTTATCCATCCCTTGCATATTATAGTTCATCACGAAGCTTTTGTAGCTTGGTGGCAGTGATTGAAGAACTCTGTCAATGACACTATCATCAGGAAGATTAACTCCAAGTTGAGTCAAGTGGTTGTGGTACCCAGACATTCTGAGTATATGTTCACTGACGGAACTATTCTCCTCCATTTTGCAGCTATAGAACTTATTGGAGACTTCATATCTCTCAATTCGGGTATTTGCTTGAAATATTAACTTCAACTCCTAGAACATCTCATATGCTCCATGACGTTTAAAATGTCGTTCAAGTCCCGGTTCTAAGCCATAAATAATGGCACACTAAACTATAGAGTAGTCATCAGCTTTGCTCTGCCAGACGTTCATAACATCTAGAGTTGCTCCTACAGCGGGCTTTGCACCTAGCGGTGCTTCCAGGATGTAATTCTTCTGTGCAACAATGAGGATAATCCTCAAGTTATGGACCCAGTACGTGTAATTTCTACCATCATCTTTCAACTTAGCTTTCTCTAGGAACGCATTAGAATTCAAAGGAACAGTAGCACCGGCCATTTATCTACAACAACATAGACATGCAAAATGCTATCAAGTACTAAGTTCATGATAAATTAAAGTTCAATTAATCATATTACTTAAGAACTCCCACTTAGATAGACATCCCTCTAGTCATCTAAATCATCATGTGATCCATATCAACTAAACCATGTCCGATCATCACGTGAGATGGAGTAGCTTTCAATGGTGAACATCACTATGTTGATCATATATACTATATGGTTCATGCTCGACCTTTCAGTCTCAGTGTTCTGAGGCCACATCTGCATATGTTAGGCTCATCAAGTTCAACCCGAGTATTCTGCGTGTGCAAAACTAGCTTGCACCCGTTGTATGTGAACGTAGAGCTTATCACACCTGATCATCACGTGGTGTCTCGTCATGACAAATTGTAGCAACGGTGCATACACAGGGAGAACACTTGTAGCTTGAAATTTAGTGAGAGAACATCTTATAATGCTACCGTCGTACTAAGCAAAATAAGATGCATAAAGGATAAACATCACATGCAATCAAAATAAGTGATATGATATGGCCATCATCATCTTGTGCCTTTGATCTCCATCTCCAAACCACCATCATGATCACCATCGTCACTGGCTTGACACCTTGATCTCCATCGTAGCATCATTGTCATCTCGCCAACTATTGCTTCTTCGACTATTGCTACCGCTTAGTGATAAAGTAAAGCAATTACATGGCGATTGTATTTCATACAATAAAGCGACAACCATATGGCTCCTGCTAGTTGTCGATAACTGTTACACAACATGATCATCTCATACAACAATTTATATTATCACATCTTGACCATATCACAACACAACATGCCCTGCAAAAACAAGTTAGACGCCCTCTACTTTGTTGTTGCAAGTTTTATGTGGCTGCTACAGGCTTCTAGCAAGAACCGTTCTTACCTACTCATCAAAACCACAACAATTTTTTCGTCAAGTGTGCTGTTTTAACCATCAACAAGGACCGGGCGTAGTCAAACTCGATTCAACTAATGTGTGCGAAGCATGTCGGTAGAACCAGTCTCATGAATGTGGTCATGTAATGTCGGCCCGGGTCGCTTCATCCAACAATACCGCCGAATCAAAGTAAGATGTTGCCGGTAAGCAGTATGACTATTATCGCCCACAACTCATTGTGTTCTACTCGTGCATATAACATCTACGCATAGACCTGGCTCGGATGCCACTGTTGAGGAACGCAATATTTCAAAAAAAAAACCTACGACCACGCAAGATCTATCTAGGAGATGCATAGCAACGAGAGGGGAGAGTGTGTCTATGTACC
The DNA here is from genome assembly GCF_002162155.2 of Triticum dicoccoides. Taxonomy (NCBI): domain Eukaryota; kingdom Viridiplantae; phylum Streptophyta; class Magnoliopsida; order Poales; family Poaceae; genus Triticum; species Triticum dicoccoides. Next base: position 332,094,065 of record NC_041388.1, read on the forward strand.
CTCATAGACCGAAGGCGGAAGCGTTTAGTAACGTAGTTGATGTAGTCGAACGTCTTCACGATCCAACCGATCCAAGTACCGAACGTACGGCACCTCCGCGTTCAGCACACGTTCAGCCCGATGACGTCCCTCGAGCTCTTGATCCAGTTGAGGCCGAGGGAGAGTTCCGTCAGCACAACGGCGTGGTGACGGTGATGATGAAGTTACCGGCGCAGGGCTTCGCCTAAGCACTACGACGATATGACCGAGGTCTGTAACTGTGGAGGAGGGCACCGCACACGGCTAAGAGAAACTTTGGTGTGTCTTTGGGGTGCCCCCTCCCACGTATATTAAGGGGGGAGGAGAGGTGGCCGGCCCTAGAAGGGGCGCGCCATGGGGTGAGTCCTACTTGGACTCCCGGTCCAAGTAGGATTCGTCCCACCCCCCTTTCCTAGTCCAAGTAGGAGAAGAAGGGAAGGAGGAAAGGAAGAGAAGGAAGGAGGGGGGCCGCCCCCTCCCCTTGTCCGATTCAGACTGGGCAAGGGGGAGCACCACCTCTGGCTGGCCCTCTCTCTTCTCCACTAAGGCCCATGATGGCCTATTAACTTCCCGGGGGGGGGGGGGGTTCCGGTAACCCCCGGTACTCCAAAACTTATCCGAAATGACCCTTCCGGTGTCCAAATGTAGCCTTCCAATATATGAATCTTTATGTCTCTACCATTTTGAGACTCCTCGTCGGATATGTGATATTATCCGGGACTCCGAACAAACTTCGGTTCATCAAAACACGAAACTCATAATACAAATCGTCATCGAACGTTAAGCGTGCGGACCCTACGGGTTCGAGAACTATGTAGACATGACTGAGACACATCTCCAGTCAATAACCAATAGCGGAACCTGGATGCTCATATTGGTTCCTACATATTCTATGAAGATCTTTATCGGTCAAACCGCATAACAACATACGTTGTTCCCTTTGTCATCGGTATGTTACTTGCCCGAGATTCAATCGTCGGTATCACATACCTAGTTCAATCTCGTCACCGACAAGTCTCTTTACTCGTTCCGTAATGCATCATCCCGTGACTAACTCATTAGTCACATTGATTGCAAGGCTCATTGAGGGAGTCCTGGATTAGGGGGTGTTCGGGTAGCCGGACTATACCTTCAGCCGGACTCCAGGACTATGAAGATACAAGATTGAAGACTTCGTCCCGTGTCCGGATGGGACTTTCCTTGGCGTGGAAGGCAAGCTTGGCGATGCGGATATTCAAGATCTCCTACCACTGTAACCGACTCTATGTAACCCTAACCCTATCCGGTGTCTATATAAACCGGAGGGTTGTAGTCCGTAGGGAAAAAAACTCCATATACAACAATCATACCATAGGCTAGCTTCTAGGGTTTAGCCTCCTTGATCTCGTGGTCGATCTACTCTTATACTACCCATATCATCAATATTAATCAAGTAGGATGTAGGGTTTTACCTCCATCAAGAGGGCCCGAACCTGGGTAAAACGTCGTGTTCCATGCTTCATGTTACCATCTGGCCTAGACGCACAGTTTGGGACCCCCTACCCGAGATCCGCCGGTTTGACACCGACATTGGTGCTTTCATTGAGAGTTCCTCTGTGCCGTCACAATCAGGAAGGATGCCTCCTCCCGTCTTTAAAGACGGCGCCGTTGCTAAGGGAGCCTTGGCTGTCGGCCAAACCCTCCGGCTAGGTGGTTTCCTCATGACCGCCTGTTCGGCTGTTGCGCCGATGGTGACCTCTCGGGTCATCAAAAGCAACCTACACGTCAACTCGGAGCTCGTCGAGCAGCTAGATCCAATGGAGCTCTCTTCCGTAAACGAGCTCTTGGATCGCATCGCCGCCCTGGGGGTCGCTACGGATTACGACCAGGTTGGGCTTAAACCCGATCTAAGAGAAATTAACTCTCCCCAAGTCACCCACCACGTTGCCATGGTAGAGGCGCAGTGCGGCGACCCTTCATCTATTTTAAGGACTAGCTACGTCCGAATTCCCGACCCCTCCAAGCCGGATCCCCGCGGAGGGGAGGATGTAACTCAAGACCTGAGCTTAGGATCAGGCAACGGGCTAGATTCATTGGACAACATCCAAGAATCCGAACTTCAGAGTTCGGAAACTCTTCGGCCTCCAAATCTTGGATTAGGTGAGGTTTCAGATTCAATGACACCCGCCCACCCGAACATAAGCGATCTCTCCCAAATCAGGCAGAGGCTTGAGGAAACAGTACATCATTACCGGGCCAGATTCCTCCTGGTTATGAACAGGATAAAGAATCCGAACTTCAGAGTTCGGAAACTCTTCGGCCTCCGAATCTTGGATTAGGTGAGGTTTCAGATTCAACGACACCCGCCCACCCGAACATAAGCGATCTCTCCCAAATCAGGCAGAGGCCCGAGGAAACAGTACATCATTACTGGGCCAGATTCCTCCTGATTATGAACAGGATAAAGGATTTCCGCGAGGGAGACGCAATCTCAATTTTCTGCAGTAATTGCACGGACGAGGGAATCCTTAATGCCGTAAGTCGTCATGATGTTACACGCTTCGCTGACTTGGCGTCCATAGTACAAAAATACTGTGCGATGGAAAGCGCCTGGAAAACCGAAATAAAATTTTGGGATAATCCGGCCTTGAATAGTAATCCCGTCCAAACTAAGAGGGTGCATCATCATAGGACACCCGGGATAAACACCGAAAAGCCAAAACCCTCTACAGGGCATGGAACCGTACTGGAAAGGTGGCTTGATGGACCCTGTAGAATTCATAGTACAGAGGACGCCGCACCAACTCACAACCTTAGAGCATGTTGGATACTCCGGCAGGTGGCCAAAATTGGCGAGGACCTCTTAATTCTGGAGGCCGTAGAAAGCCAGCCCGAGGGCACTAGTACCGTTCTCACAGTCTTCGAGACTTTCGCATCAAACAATATGCGAAAAAGAACACTCCGCAGCCTCGCCGAAGTCTATCAAGTTGCAACAATAAATCCATGGAGCGACACTGCTATTACCTTCAACGCAAGTGATGAACCTAGATTCCGAACTGCCCGAGCACCAGCCGCATTGATCCTCAGTCCCATAGTGGACGGCTTTCGCCTCACCAAGGTGCTCATGGATGGAGGCAGCGGACTGAACCTCATTTATGAGGAAACCCTTCAAAAAATGGAAATAGACTAGAACCGCATCGAGCAAAGCAGCACAACCTTTAGAGGAATAATCCCCAGTCGGGAAGCGTGTTGCACAGGAAAAATCACACTAGATGTGGTGTTCGGCACGCCGGATAATTACAGGTCCGAAGAAGTCACGTTTTAGGTGGCCCCGTTCAAAAGCGGATATCACACTTTACTAGGGCAGAAAGCATTCACAATCTTCCAAGCAATACCCCATTACGGGTACATGAAGCTTAAGATGCCCGGGCCGAACGGAATTATCACTCTAGCTAGTGATCCGGACATAGCACTCCGCGTCGAAGACAAGACAGCCGCATTAGCCCTTGAGGCGCTATCCGAAGCCTTAGCGGCCGAGGAACTGACTGCGCTGCGCTCCACGGTTAACATGGATGATGTGATATTCGATAAGAGATCCAAATCCACGTCCTTCAAGCCAGCTGACGAAATAGTCAAATTCCAGGTCCATCCAACGGACCCAAATAAAACAGCTTCCATCGGGGCACGACTGAACCCTGATGTAGACGCCGCACTGCGAGAGTTCCTACGAGAGAACTGGGACATCTTCGCCTGGCACCCTTCAGACATGCCAGGGATCCCACGCAGGCTGGCCGAACACAGCTTAAATATCCTAAAAGTATTTAAACCTGTCAAACAAGCCCTTCGGCGTTTTTCCGAACCCAAGAGACAGGCTATGGGAGAGGAGCTATCCAAGCTATTAGAGGCCGGATTCATCAGAGACAAAACATCCGGACTAGCTAGCAAACCTAGTGATGGTACCAAAGAAGGACAAATCATGGCGCCCGTGTGTCGATTTTAAAGACCTTAACAAGGCTTGCCCAAAGGATCCCTTCCCCCTCCCCCGTATCGATCAAATTATCGATGCCACCGCAAGACACGATTTGTTGTGTTTCCTCGACGCATACTCCGGTTACCATCAAATCAAGATGGCAGAATCAGACCAAGCTGCAACAGCATTCATCACACCATACGGCCCATTCTGCTTCAACACAATGCCCTTCGGGCTGAAAAACACCGGCGCAACATATCAGCGCATGATCCAGACATGTCTCGCAAACCAGATCGGCAAAACAGTGAAGGCGTATGTGGATGATGTGGTCGTCAAATCAAGACATGTCGAATCCCTAGTAAACGACTTGAGGCTTACATTCGATAACCTCCGAAAATATGACATCAAGCTCAACCCAGAAAAATGCGTCTTCGGTGTTCCAGCCGGAAAGCTCTTGGGCTTCATTGTATCCAGTAGAGGAATTGAAGCAAACCCAGCCAAGATCCGAGCTTTGTCACAATTGGATGTCCCAAAGGACCTTAAACAAATACAAAAATTAACCGGATGCGTGGCGGCTTTAAGCCGCTTCATCTCCCGCTTGGGAGAAAAGCCACTACCCCTTTATCGCCTCCTTCGGCGCACCGAACACTTCGAGTGGACGGATGCCACCACGGTCGGACTTGATGAAATAAAAGCCATATTGGCAACAAACCCAGTCCTGGCCGCGCCAATCACCGGCGAACCAATGTTATTGTAAATTGCAGCAACACACCAAGTTGCCAGCGCAGTGCTCGTTGTCGAGCGGGAAACGGACGGACACAAACTCCCCCTTCAAAGGCCGGTCTACTACGTGTCCACTGTCCTCACTCCATGCAAATCACGGTACCCGCATTATCAAAAGATTGCATACGCGGTATTCATGGCATCCCGGAAGCTACGACACTACTTTCAAGAGTGTTCCATAACAGTAGCCTTAGAAGTGCCACTAAACGATATTATCAACAACCGCGATGCAACGGGCCAGACTGCAAAATGGGCCATCGAGCTTCTCCCGTTCGATATAACCTATAAGCCACGGCGAGCTATTAAATTGCAAGTCTTGGCCGACTTCGTCGCAGAATGGACGGAGGCCGAGCTCCCTGAAGAGTACGGCACATATTCAAACTGGATTATGCATTTTGACGGCTCCAAAATTTTGGCCGGACTGGGGGCCGGCGTCGTCCTGACGTCCCCCATAGGAGACACAGTCCAATATGTGCTCCAGATCATGTATACGGATTCCAACAATGCAGCCGAATATGAGGCCCTCCTACATGGCCTCCGGATAGCAGTATCCATGGGTATCCAGCGCCTAGAGGTACGCGGGGATTCAAACCTCGCGATATCCCAAATAAATGGAGACTTCGACGCCAAGGACCCAAAATGGCAGCTTACCGCGACGCCGTCCTAAAAATGTCAGCTCGGTTCGAAGGGCTGGAGTTTCACCATATAGCCCGAGAAAACAATCAAGCGGCGGACGTCCTAGCACGCATCGGAACAAAACATGATGCAGTCCCCCCCAACGTCTTTTTAGAAAGATTGTTAAAGCCATCCGTAACATGGGAGGGGGAACCCGCAAATAACAGCCCGAACCCAGCCGCATCACTCGACGCCGAACAATCTGACACAATTGGAGGCTCTGCCAACGAAATTACACCTTCAGCCCACGTAATAATGGCGGTTATCGCCCCGTGGACAGAACCATTCATAGCCTACCTTACTAGGCAGGAACTCTCGGAGGACCAAAACGAGGCCCGCTGCATAGTGCGGCGATCTAAGGCCTACAGAGTCCATGAGGGAGAACTCTATAAGAAAAGCACTACCGGAGTCCTTCAAAGGTGCATCTCCGAAGAGGAAGGGTGGAACCTCCTGGCTGAAATTCATGCCGGACTCGGTGGTCACCGCGCCGCTGCTCGGTCCCTTGTTAGCAAGGCTTTCTATACATGCTTTTACTGGCCGACGTCCCGAGCAAACGCTCAGGACCTAGTCCAACGATGCCCTGGTTGCCAACTTTTTGCCAACCAAAGCCATATGCCACCCACCGCGCTCCAAACTATACCCATCACCTGGCCTTTTGCGGTCTGGGGGCTTGACATGGTCGGACCCCTTAAAGGTGGAACCCATAGGAAAAAATACTTACTGGTCATGGTGGATAAGTTCACCAAATGGATAGAAGCCAAGCCTGTTAAAACGGCCGAATCCGGACCTGTGATAGACTTCATATCAGGGGTTGTACACTGTTATGGCGTCCCCAACAGCATCATAACCGACAACGGTACAAACTTTACCGCCGACGAGGTAAAACTCTGGTGCAAAAACATGGGCATCAAGCTCGATTATGCTTCCGTCTATCACCCACAAACCAACGGCCAGGTCGAACGCGCAAATGGTCTTATCATGAGCGGCATTAAACCCAGACTGGTGCGGTCCCTCAAGGAATCTAACACGCACTGGGTAGAGGAGCTCGACTCCGTGCTCTGGGGGCTGCGGACCACGCCAAATCGCACCACCGGATACACACCATTTTTTATGGTGTACGGCGCAGAGGCAGTTCTGCCCTGCGACATAATTCATGACTCACCTAGAGTGCGCATGTACGAAGAAAGAGAAGCCGAGCTCGATCGGCAGGACAACTTGGACGCCTTGGAGGAGGAGTGTGACATGGCAAAAGCCCGTTCCACATTTCATCAACAGCAGGCCCGAAGATATCAAAGCAAAGAAGTACGGGCCAAAAATTACAATGTTGGCGAACTAGTTCTATGCCTGCCGGATAAGAAAAAGGACAAACTCAAGCCCAAAAGGGAAGGTCCATTCATAATCGACCAAGTCCTAACTGGTGGGGCGTACCGCCTGCGAGATTCGTCGGATAACCGACTTGAGCCGAACCCGTGGAACGCCACCCGTCTCCGAAGATTCTATGCCTAGCGCCGGACTCTGTGTTCGTCTCCTTCCTCTGTCCATTTTTTGCATTTCTTTTGCATTCTTCTGTCTTACATTTCCCTCCTTCCCCTCTTTTCTTTTATATCCCTTAAAGGCTCATCTAGTGATGCTCCACTCGCGCTCATTAAACCTGGGGGCTTCTTTAACAGAAGCTTATTTATACGGGCTTCACGCCCAACACATGCGTCAAACTTCCGCATGTACCTTTTTCTTCACCATTATATGCATCGATATGACTTAAGTTTTGGCCAAGCTGGGTTGCCTGGCTCCTGTGCTTACCCCTACGTTCCCGATTGTTTGGCTAGGCGGTAAAGGGAGCACCTTTGCGATTGTTACTGCCGGGTCAGCCGGATGTGTACCTCAGACTGGGTGAAGCCGAAAGCTAGCGTTCTTAAGGGAATATTCGGTCGGTGAAATAAAAGATGATCTTTTTACCCATTTTATGCGCCCCCAGATGCTTTTTTCTGCGTTTTTTCACGCAGTCCGGACATGCACTTTAGGGCATGCCTCCCAGCGAAAGGAACCCCTAACGGAACTATTCTCTCTGGAAGATGTTTCTTACTAACCATGTAATATAACATAACTAGTTGGGCACTTGTCTAATAAAGCACTAATGACCCCTACGCCTGGTCTCCACGCATACCCTGGTTCTTATATAACCGCTATGGTATTCGGACACACTCCGGACCGTCAGGTCCCGAGGTTGAAGCGAAAAGGTCGGCAACGACAAACGATCTACAATCCGGCTAGAAGGCATTACACATGTCAATTCAAAATTACATAGTCATTCTGACTGATTGTATTCCTCTTCTATACCATCTAACAGGTTGTCTAATTTACAGTCCTACTGGGAATACTTCGCGGCCAACTCTACTTGGCCGTATACTAAGCTTACAGGGATCTCCTTCCCGTCAGGCCCCACTGGTCCGACCTCGGCCATGTGGTTTGGGTCAGACTTCGTAAAACGGGTCTTCACCATGGCCTAGGCCTCCCTAGTGCCTTGTCGGCAGGCCGATATCTTCCATAACCGGAAGTGCCGCCGAGCTCCCTTCAGCTTCTCCGCAAGCTCTCCAAGGCCCTCGGGCACGGAGTGGGCAGGCCATAAGGCTTGGGCAATACCCCGCATCGCCTGCCGAATTCGCTCGTGCAGTTGCAAGAGTTCGGGAAGAAGGTCACCCGTAGAACTGGGCATCTCCTCTGCAGGACGACCTGTGAGCATACCTACAGACATTACTTTGTTAGTCGACTTCCTCGCCGAACCTTTTCTTTCAAATTTCGTTCAAGCACTTACTAAAAATGCCACGTCGAAGCCGCTGATTCTCCTTCGTGGAGTCCGACAGCTGGCCACGAACATCTTTAAGTTCGACGTCCAGCTTGGTGTTGGCATCCTGAAGATCATTCTTCTCTCGCCTCACCTTTGTCAACATACTCTCACCGGCCTTTAGCTGGCGTAAGAGTTGTTGCTTGTCCGGATCGAGTCCGGCGCCATCTACAATATGATTTGTCAGATTTGCACCCACACCGCACAATACAAATCTTTCGAAGTGTATCTTACCTGAGGGGTCTCTTTGGGCTCCCCTACTGCGGCTAATGCGGCCTCTAGTTGGGCCTTGCACTTTTCCAGCTCCTGGGACAGTACGGCATTCTTCTCTGTAAGAACCTGCATATTAAATGATCCTCAAATCAGTTGCTCTAACTGCTTCAAGTCTCGGGGGCTACTGGCATATA
>NC_041388.1:332103203-332127657 GCF_002162155.2 Triticum dicoccoides
AAATTTTCTTACCCGTATGTCTTTTACATACTGCTTCGTGGCTCTGGCTAAACCATTTTGAGCGGCACGGAGGTACGCATCTCCCGAATTAAAGGCATCTAAATCCTCTTGGGAGAAACAAGCGTCACGTAGAATTGTCCGGCGACGCCTGTGGTTCATGGCACTCTCCACTTCAGAATTTGTGGCAGACAGCCTGTCCGCATCCTCTGTCAGAGGAGCGTCCGGCGCGCGCCTTGTGCTCGCCTCCGCTTCCTGACCAGACGTTGGAGCCTGGCTGGTGGAGGCACGATTAGCAACCTCTCCGGATGTAGTCCGGAGAGGTCTCTCAATTCTGAAGATAGCACGAACGTTAATATGCCCTGACAGAATAACTCCAAGGAAATAGAGGGTGCACTATACCTTTGCACCGGCATCTCAGTCCGGACTACATTCCTTTTTTCCCCACGGGGCCCTGCGGCCCCTCGTTGGCTAGCCGCCGTAGGTTCGGCCTCCTGCCTCGGAAATCTCCCCTGCAAAACATGATTGTCGTCAGAAACACCGGGCTACGAGAGGGTGGAATCTCTTTCAAGGGAATAAGACCCCGGTTTCTGTCACCTGGGAGGCCGGGATTAACCCTGGGTAATCCGCCATAATGGCTACCAAGGTATTGTCCTTGCTTAGCTGATGGAACACCCCGTCGATAAGCTCCACCGATATGTCCGGATCCTCTTCGGAGTCCGGATTGAGGGACTGTTCTGGGTCCTCGGGTTGTGGAGGGCAGCTGTTTATATCCTTTACCTCCTGCCGCTGTTCCTGCATTGAAGTCGTTAGACTACCTATCTAACCATGGGAGTATAAAACAAACGGGCAAGCACAATTGTTCACTTACCCAACTTGGAGGATCGTACATACTGAATCCGGCCCGCGGGTTGACGCGGAGGAATTCCTCCTTTTCTCCCTTGTACAAAGAGGATAAGATCTTTACTAAGGCGGCTGAGGTCGGCCCCTTACGACCATAACGTGTGGCGTCATCCTCCCCGTTGAAATCCCACATGGGGTGGCCTCTATATTGAAGCGGCTGCACCCCCCGCATAATGCATGCGGCCATGACTCCTATCATGGTTAGTATGGAATGAGCCAACAGTCTTATCCGGCCCATCAGGTAAAGGACGTCTCTGTCGCTTTCTCTCTGAGAGCTCCGTGGACGCCAGCTCAAGTGTTTCTTCAATGGAGCACTGTTGAACTCAGGGAGACCGACCCGGATAGGGTCCGGTAGCGAGACGTCATCTATGTAAAACCATTCCGAAGGCCAGTCCTCGGACGCCTTCTTTGGGGTTCCGGATAGGTATCCGGTCCCGGCGATGCGCCATACTTCGGCTCCGCCCACTTGGTATATAGACCCCTCTTGAGAACGGGGCACCAGGTAGAATAACCTCTTCCACAACGCGAAATGAGCCTCAACGCCTAAAAATAGCTCGCAAAGGGCGACGAAACCTACAATATGCAATACGGAGGCGGGCGTGAGATTGTGCAGCTGGAGGCCGTAGAACTCCAGAAGCCCGCGGAGAAATGGATGAATTGGAAATCCCAGTCCCCTTATTAGATAGGGGACGAGGCACACCCGCTCTCCTTTAGAAGGATTGGGGGTGCTCTCCGCTTGTTTTCCGCCATTGTAGGTGGCGAGACCGGCTCGGACCGGGACCATGTATGCCTGAGGGAGAAATCCCTTGGCCTGAAGCGACACTAACTCGCTATGCGGGATGGTGCAACTCTCCCAGTCCTCGGGTTTGGGACCGGAGGGGCGAGGGGAGGAGCTGTGACGGCTGGTCATGTTGGAATGGACCTTTGCTGGAAGCGCTCTGATGATAACTCGCGGAAAGGAGAAGATGTGGTTTGGACCTAAGTCCCCATCCCGTTAAATAGGCGGCTCGTTTATACGACTAGGGGTGTGGATGTAAAAACGCCCCGGCTTTTCGCATTCGTTTGACACGTGGAAGACGGCCATTATTGGGCGCGGAAGCCGAGGAGCACTACATTACAAAAATCGGACATTATTCCTACAGGTACACAAGATTTGGAGAAGAACCCGCCTTGCAATGCCGAACAATCTACGCGCCGGACTCATCATCATTGAAGCCTGGTTCGGGGGCTACTGAGGGAATCCTGGATTAGGGGGTGTTCGGGTAGCCGGACTATACCTTCAGCCGGACTCCAGGACTATGAAGATACAAGATTGAAGACTTCGTCCCGTGTCCGGATGGGACTTTCCTTGGCGTGGAAGGCAAGCTTGGCGATGCGGATATTCAAGATCTCCTACCATTGTAACCGACTCTATGTAACCCTAACCCTATCCGGTGTCTATATAAACCGGAGGGTTGTAGTCCGTAGGGAAAAAAACTCCATATACAACAATCATACCATAGGCTAGCTACTAGGGTTTAGCCTCCTTGATCTCGTGGTAGATCTACTCTTGTACTACCCATATCATCAATATTAATCAAGCAGGACGTAGGGTTTTACCTCCATCAAGAGGGCCCGAACCTGGGTAAAATGTCGTGTTCCCTGCTTCCTGTTACCATCCGGCCTAGACGCACAGTTCGGGATCCCCTACCCGAGATCCGCCGGTTTTGACACCGACACTCATAGTGATGTGCATTACCGAGAGGGCCCAGAGATACCTCTCCGATACATGGAGTGACAAATCCTAATCTCGATCTATGCCAACTCAACAAACACCATTAGAGACACCTATAGAGCATCTTTATAATCACGCAGTTACATTGTGAAGTTTGATAGCACACAAGGTGTTCCTCCGGTATTCGGGAGTTGCATAATCTCATAGTCTGAGGAACATGTATAAGTCATGAAGAAAGCAATAACAGAAAAACTAAATGATCATTATGCTAAGCTAACGGATGGGTCTTGTCCATCACATCATTCTCTAATTATGTGATCCCGTTCATCAAATGACAACACATGTCTATGGCTAGGAAACTTAACCATCTTTGATTAACGAGCTAGTCAAATAGAGGCACACTAGGGACACTCTGTTTGTCTACGTATCCACATATGTACTAAGTTTCCAGTTAATACAATTCTAGCATGAACAATAAAAAATTATAATGATATAAGGAAATATAAATAACAACTTTATTATTGCCTCTAGGGCATATTTCCTTCAAGAACATCATTAATTCTTCCCATAGGCTTTTTAATAGTAGAGTCCGCCAAGTGCAAATTCAAAGAACACGATTCAAGATCAGTAAGACCAAGCACATCACATACAGATTTCGGAATAGCAGAAACACTAACACCCAAGTCACACAAAGCAAAACACTCATAATTTTTAATCTTGACTTTGATAGTAGGTTCCCACTCATCATGCAATTTTCTAGGCATTGACACTTATAATTCCAATTTTTCTTCAAAAGATTTCATCATAGCATCAACAATATGTTTAGTAAAATCTTTATTTTGTTCATAGGCATGGGGTGAATTTATCATGGATTTCAACAAAGAAATACAATCAGTCAAAGAGTAACTATCATAATTAAAGTCTTTGTAATCCAAAAGAGTGGGCACATCACTAGCTAAAGTTTTGACCTCTCCAAACCCACTTTCATTAATTTTCTCAACAAGATTTTCACCCTCCGAAATATTGGGACGCCTTCTACCTAAAGTTGACTCTTATCCAGTCCTGTTTTCATCAATATTAATTTTACTAAACAATGAATCAATAGAAGAAACACCAATCATTTTAAGATCTTCATCACTTTTGCGAAAGAAATCACTAGAAAATGATTTTTCTAAAAGTTCTCTTTTAGCTCTAAGCATAGCGGTTCTTTTATTACTTCCATCCATAGAAACATAAAGAGCTTTAATTGATTCATCTACTTTAGGCACAAAAAATTTCATCTTGATATTTCCCACATCATGGGCAATTCTATCAACACTTCTAGACAAATCATTAATCTTACTCAACTTTTCTTCTATGGAAGTGTTGAAAACTTTCTGTGTATTGATAAATTCTTTAATATTATTCTCAAGATCAGAGGTTTTCCTATTATTTTTATAAGATTTATTTCCATAGGAATTACCATAATTATTAGAGAAATTACTAGGAAAAGGTCTAGGATTAAAATTACCTCTATAAGCATTGTTATTGAAATTATTTTGAGATATGAAATTCACTTCTATGACCTTACTATTTTTATCAATCAAAGTAGACAAAGGCATATAATTAAGATCAGTAGGAGCACTTCTACTAGCAACCAATTTCACAAGAGCATCAACTTTTTCACTCAAAGAAGAAATTTCTTCAACTGAATTAACCTTTTTACTAGCAGGAGCCCTTTCGGTATGCCATTGCAAATAATTTGCCATAATATTATCAAGCAATTTGGTGTCTTCACCCAAAGTAATTTCCATAAAAGTACCAACTGCGGCTGGATCTAAAAGATTACGAGAGACAAAATTCAACCTCGCATAGAAATTTTGTACGATCATCCAAAGATTTAACGCATGAGTTGGGCAATTCCTTAGCATCATTTTCATCCTTTCCCAAGATTGTGCAACATGCTCATGTTCAAGTTGCTTGAAATTCATGATCTGGGTTCTAAGGGAAATAATTTTTGCGGGAGGAAAATACTTAGTGATAAAAGCATCTTTGCACTTATTTCTAGAATCGATACTATTGTGAGGCAAAGAAGAGAACTAAATTTTTGCAGAATCACGCAAAGAAATCAGAAATAATTTCATCTTGACCACATCATTGTCCACATCTTTTTTCTTTTGGATATCACATAATTCCATGAAGGTATTAAGATGGGACACTACATCCTCATTAGGAGTACTGGAAAATTGGTCTTTCATAACAAGATTCAGCAAAGCAGTATTAATATCACAAGTCTCCGCACTAGTGGCGGGAGGAGCAAGCGGAGTGCCGATAAAATCATTGTTGTTGGTATTTGAGAAATCACATAACTTGGTGTTCTCTTGCGTCATGATGACCACACAACAAGATTGCACTAAAAAACAGATCCGGCAAGAAAACGGCGAACGGAAAAAAAGAGGCGAATAAAACGTCAAATTTTTGTGAAGTGGGGGAGAGGAAAACGAGAGGCAAATGGCAAATAATGTAAATTGCAAGGAGATGAGATTTGTGATTAGGAACCTGTTATATGTTGAAGATCCTCCCCGGCAACGGCGCCAGAAATTCTTTTGATGTTGCTTGAAGCTACGTCGGTATTTCCCCAAAGAGGACGGGATGATGCAGCACAATGGTGGTAAGTATTTCCCTCAGATATGAAACCAAGGTTATCGAACCAGTAGGAGAACCAAGCAACACAACGTAAACAGCCCCGCACATATATAACAAATCCACGCAACCCGACGTGTTAAACGGGTTGTCAATCCCTTTCGGGTAACGGTGCCAGAAATTGGTGCGTGACGGGAGAAAGTTGTAATAGATTGAATAAGTAGATCACAAATAAAATAAAGTGCAGCAATATATTTTGGGGTTTCTGAATTAATAGATCTGAAAATAAAAGCAAAGGAAAAATAGATCATAAAGGCAAATATATGAGAAAGAAGACCCGAGGGCCGTAGGTTTCACTAGTGGCTTCTCTCGAGAAAAATAGCAAACGGTGGGTAAACAAATTACTGTTGGGAAATTGATAGAACTCCAAATACTCGTGACAATATCCAAGCAATAGTCATTATATAGGCATCACGTCCAAGATTAGTAGACCGACTCCTGCCTGCATCTACTACTATCACTCCACACATCGACCGCTATCCAACATGCATCTAGTGTATTAAGTTCATGGAGAAATGGAGTAATGCAATAAGAACGACGACATGATGTAGACAAGATCTATCTATGTAGAGATACACCCCATCGTTTTATCCTTAGTAGCAACCATACATACGTGTCATTTCCCTTTCTGTCACTGGAATCAAGCACTGTAAGATCGAACCCACTACAAAGCACCTATTCTCATTGCAAGATAAATAGATCAAGTTGGCCAAACAAAACCCAAATATTGGAGAAGAAATTTGAGGCTATAAGCAACCATGCATATAAGAGATCAAAGAAACCCAAATACTTTCATGGATATAAAAAGATAGGTCTGATCATAAACTCAAAGTTCATCAATCCCAACAAACACACCGCAAAAGAGTTACATCATATGGATCTCCAAGAGACCACTGTATTGAGAATCAATAGAGAGAGAGAGAGATGAAGCCATCTAGATAGTAACTACGGACACGAAGGTCTACAAAGAACTACTCACGCATCATCGGAGAGGCACCAATGGAGGTGGTGAACCCCATCCGAGATGGTGTCTAGATTGGATGTGGTGGTTCTGGACTCTGCGGCGGCTGGATGAATATTTCGTGGACTCCCCTAGGGTTCTGAGATTTTTGGGGTATTTATAGAGCAAAGAGGCGGTCCGAGGGGCACCCAAGGTGGGCACAACCCACCAGGGCACGCCTAGGTCTCCTAGCGCGCCCAGGTGGGTTGTGCCCCCCTCAGGGCACACCCCAGGCGCAGCTAGGGCCCATTGTGTTCCTTCTGGCCCATAAAAATTCTCCGTAAAGTTTCATGGCATTTGGACTCCGTCTGATATTGATTTTCTGCGATGTAAAAAACATGGGAAAACAGGAACTGGCACTTTGCACTATGTTGATAGGTTAGTACCAAAAAACTGACAAAAAATGACTATAAATGATTATAAAACATCCAAGATTGATAATATAATAGCATGGAACAATTAAAAATTATAGATACATTAGAGACGTATCAGGAAGAAGCGTGGCTAAAACACACGGAGTATGAGGCAATGGTGACGGCGGCATGGCAAGCGGCGAGCAATGGAGACAGAGGGCTAGCTGCAGTATGGTCAAAGCTAGAGCGTGTGTCAGCTGACATGCAACAGTGGGGTAGGACAGTGTTTGGTTCTATCAGAAAACAAATTGCCAAGTTAAAAACTCAGTTAGAGGATGTGAAACGGCGAGCCCTACGAACCTGTTGCTCACTGGAGATCCGGGACGTAGAAGGGAAACTATGGGACATTTATGAGAATTAAGAGATCTTATACAAAGAGCGGTCCCGAGTGGACTGGCTGATTGCTGGAGACCAAAACACAAAATAATTTCAGAACCGTTGCTCACACAGAAAGAGGAAGAACACTATCAAAGCATTGGTGCGGGAGGATGGGTCGAGGTGCACTATTGATGAGGGGATGAGAGAGATGGCAGCCACGTTTTATGAGAAACTATTCATGTCGGAGGGATCGGCTGATGCGCATCATCTTTTGGAAAACATTGAGCCGGCTGTCACAGAAGCTATGAATGCTAAACTGATGGCTACTATTACAGATGAGGAGATCGAGAGGGAGCTTGATACGTCTCCAATGAATCTATAATTTTTGATTGTTCCATCCTATTATATTATATGTTTGGATGTTTAATGGGCTTTAATATGCTCTTTTATATTATTTTTGGGACTAACCTATTAACCGGAGGCCCAGTGCCAGTTTCTGTTTTTTTGCCTATTTTAGTGTTTCACAGAAAAGGAATATCAAACGGAACGAAACCTTTGCGAGGATCTTTCTTGGAACAAATCCAATCCAGGAGACTTGGAGTGGAAGTCCGGAAGTCCACGAGGCGGCACGAGGCAGGAGGGCGCGCCCAGGGGGTAGGCGCGCCCCCACCCTCATGGGCCCCACGGAGCTCCACCGACGCACTTCTTTCGCATATATATACTCTTGTACTCTAAAAACATCCTGGAGAGCCACGAAACCACTTTTCCATCGCCGCAGCCATCCGTACCCGTGAGATCGCATCTGGGGCCTTTTCCGGCGATCTGTCGGAGGGGGAATCGATCACGGAGGGCTTCTACATCAACACCATAGCCTCTCCGATGAAGCGTGAGTAGTTTACCACAGACCTTCGGGTCCATAGTTATTAGCTAGATGGATTCTTCTCTCTCTTTGATTCTCAATACAAAGTTCTCCTCGGTGTTCTTGGAGATCTATTTGATATAATACTCTTTTGTGGTGTGTTTGCCGAGATCCGATGAATTGTGGATTTATGATCAAGATTATCTATGAATATTATTTGGTTCTTCTCTGAATTCTTATATGCATGATTTGTTATCTTTGCAAGTCTCTTAAAATTATCGGTTTAGTTTGGCCTACTAGATTGATCTTTCTTGCAATGGGAGAAGTGCTTAGCTTTGGGTTCAATCTTGCGGTGTCCTTTTCCAGTGATAGTAGGGGCAGCAAGGCACATATTGTATTGTTGCCATCGAGGATAAAAAGATGGGGTTTATATCCTATTGCTTGAGTTTATCCCTCTACATCATGTCAGCTTGCCTAATGCGTTACTCTATTCTTATGAACTTAATACTCTAGATGCATGTTGGATAGCGGTCGATGTGTGGAGTAATAGTAGTAGATGCAGAATTGTTTCGATCTACTTGACACGTACGTGATGCCTATAATCATAATCATTGCCTAGATATTCTCATAACTATGCGCTCTTCTATCAATTGCTCGGCAATAATTTGCTCACCCATCGTAATTTATGCTACCTCAAGAGAAGCTACTAGTGAAACCTATGGCCCCCGGGGTCTCTTTCTTATTATATTGCATCTCTTTTATTTACATCGCATCTCGTTTTATTATTTTGCAATCTTCACTTTCCAATCTATACAACAAAAATACCAAAAATATTTATCTTATTATCTTTATCAGATCTCATTTTTGCAAGTGGCCATGAAGGGATTAACAACCCCTTTATCGCGTTGGTTGCAAGGTTCTTGATTGTTTGTGCAGGTACTAGGTGACTTGAGCGTTGTCTCCTACTGGATTGATACCTTGGTTCTCAAAACTGAGGGAAATAATTACACTACTTTGTTGCATCACCCTTTCCTCTTCAAGAGAAAACCAACGGATGCTCAAGAGGTAGCAGCGCTGTTCCAAATGGGACCGGCGAAGGCGCCGGGACCGGATGGGCTCCCGATGATGTTCTACCAACGACACTAGTTGTTGGTATGCGATGATGTTTATCGAGCCGTTCGGGACTTTTTGGAGGATGTAGCAGGGCCTGATAGTTTTAATTCGACGGTCATTACGATGATACCCAAAGTTAACTCACCGGAGTTGCTTTCGCAATTCAGATCGATCAATCTCTGTAATGTTCTATATAAAATCGCAGCCAAGGTGCTTGCTAATAGGCTGAAGCTTATTCTCCCAGTGTTGATCTCTGAAGAGCAAAGTGCCTTTGTTCTAGGGATACTGATCACGGATAACATGCTTGTGGCGTATGAGAGTGTTCATGCAATCAGGAAAAGGAAGAGGAAGAAACCATTGTGTGCGGTTAAGTTGGATACGATGAAGGCATATGACAGGGTAGAGTGGATTTTCTTAGAACAAATGCTATCACGTTTTGGCTTTGCTCGGGGATGGATATCGATGGTGATGAGATGTGTAACATCAGCAAAATTCACGGTCAAGTTAAACGGTGGCTGCTCTAGGGGGTTTCTACCATCCAGGGGCTGCGTCAGGGAGACCCTCTATCCCCTTATTTATTCTTATTCTATGTTGAGGGTTTTTCGGCACTTCTAAAAAAGGATCAAGAGAACCAAATCATCAAGGGTGTCTCATTTGGGAGCACTAGCCCCCACGTGACACATCTCTTGTTTGCTAATGATAGCATTGTGTTTTGGAAGGATCTCAAGACAATTTTGTGTCCCTCAAGGATATCTTAGAGAAGTATGAGGCTGCATCTGGGCAAAAAGTAAATCTTCAAAAATCATCTATGTTTTTGGTAAAGGTTGTCTTGAGGAGGAGAAAGGGACACTTATGCAGGCAATTGGGATTGAATCAGAGGCATTGAGTGAGAGGTATTTAGGACTGCCAACAGTGGTTGGGAAGTCCAAGGATGGTACTTTTAAATATGTTACTGAATGTTCAAAAGGGAAGGTCTCGGGATGGAAAGGACAAGGATTATCAAAAGCAACGAGAGAAGCGTTAGTTAAATCTGTGCTACAAGCTACACCGACTTTTACCATGAGCTGTTTTCAAGTCACAAAGAAGATGTGCGAGAACCTGACTTCGATTTCATCAAGTTTCTGGTGGGGTGCAGCAAATGGTGAAAGGAAGGTGCACTGGTTAGCATGGGAGAAAATGTGTACTGCTAAGCGGGAGGGGGGCTGGGATTCAGAGACCCAGTGGCATTTAATCAAGCACTACTGGCGAAACAGGCATGGAGAGTTTTACAAAATCTAGACTCATTATGTGCAAGAGTACTCGAGGCACGATATTTCAAGGAAGGGACGATCTTGAATGCAACATGCCCCTCCGGGGCCTCATACACTTTCCAAAGTATCCTATACGGACACGATCTATTGAGGGAGGGCACTATATGGCGCATAGGAGATGGGTCTCAAATCAACATCCATCATGACAACTGGATACCAAGACAGGGAAGTTCGAAGCCACTTGGGCAAGTGCATGTGCAGTGTGTCACTAAGGTATGCGATCTGATGACACCAAATGGCATGGCATGGGACATGAACAAAGTTGACGATATGCTCTCAATGGAGGACGCCAACGATGTCAAACAAATAGCTATCGGAGGCCCGGGGATGGAAGATTATATTGCATGGAACTATACGAAGAACGGAGTGTTTTCGGTGAAGTCTGCATACCACCTTAAGATGATGCTGAATGGGATTAAGACCGGACGGCCGGGCACTTCTTCCTCAGTTCAAAAACACAAAGGGTGGCCAGGCTTGTGGGACACATGTGCTCCAAATAAGGTGAAAATACATACATGGAGGTTGATGAGAAATGGGCTAGCAGTCGGGTCGGAGCTTCTAAGACGCCGCATCAAGGCTGGGGTCTTTTGTGCAGCGTGCGGGAAAGAGGAGACGCTTATGCACAGGTTTTAGACATGTCCGCATTCGGTTCTTTTCTAGAAGGTCCTGCGCTCGGAGAAAGGAGTTGCGGTAGCAATCCCACCGTGTTAGATTGACTCCTCGGGTGTTGTCTCAACCTGGCTGCTGGGATGGTTCGTAGAGGCGAGCGCTGACGAACGGGCGGCGATGGTCCAGGCTTGTTATGAATTATGGTTGGCTCGAAATGAAGCAAAGGATGGGAAGAAGATTGCAGTGCCACATGAAATAGCGATGTCAGTGTGTGCGTACATGGCAGAATGGCTCTCGGTACACAAGAAGGAGGCACCGGCTGTGTCAAAGAAGGAAATTCAAAAGTGGACAGCTCCGGCAGAGGGGTGGATTAAAGCAAATTCAAATGGTGTTGTGTCAAAGCATGGAGAAAAGGAAGGCGGAGGAGTGATCCTGAGAGGCCATGCGGGGGATTTCCGGGCGGCTGCCTGTCATGTCTATAACCATGCAACAGAGCTGGAGACGGTGGAGATCTTAGCATGCAAAAGGGCGGTCCAACTAGCGGCCGGGATCAACATATAGAAGCTGCACTTGGATACTGACAACAAGGCAGTGGTGTCGATGCTTCGGGGAAGGGATAAGAACTTGGCTGTTGTAGGGCCAACAGTGGAGGAGATCAAAGCAATCTTCCATTTGTTTCAGTAGGTGAAAGTATCTTGGGTCGGATGATCTGCGAACTCTGCCACGCATAAACTTGCTAGAGTAGGGTTAGGAGAGGAACTGTGTAAGGTGTGGCTCATGGTGCCACCAGACTATGTGCTTGATGTCGTCTCTGCAGAGATCCCAAACTCATTTTAGATAAATAACCCTAAAATGTTACAATTTCTGAACACTTGGCAGTTGTATGGTCACTAAGCTCCATAAGGGTGGAAGCTCTTTTAATCAATTGAGGTCTTCAATTTGAGATTTGGTCCGCGGTTTCGACTTGGTCAACACATTGTGCTTTATGGAGTAATATGTTGATGGGTGGACCCGTTGGTATGTGGCTCGGTTGTGGAGCGATATGAGTTGATTCAGATCAACGGCTTCAAGAGCCCGTAGCAAGGTGGATGTTTATCTAATGAAGCCAAATTTGATACGGATGTGCATTGGGTGCAATATATCTATAGCACTATATAGTGTGCCAATAGCTTCAAATATTAGTCGTTGGATATGCCCATCCAACGGTCAAGAGATGGCAAATCCAAGCATTATCATTCATTGGATAAAGTTTTCAACTCATAGGATTCTGCCACGTGGACTTCTAATTGAACCCCCAACTCTACCATCTCATGTGTTCTAGAAGCATCTATCCACATGCTTATCTGATACTCTAAGAAAAAGAGACTAGAACAATCTGGATTCTAGAGAGGTAAGAACCAAGTTGGATCTTGTCCAATACGATTCTAGAAAAGAAAATACATTTTCAGATATATCTTCCTTTGCTTTTTATATACTCCCTCCGTCCGAAATTACTTGTTGCATAAATGGATGAAAATGGATGTATTTAGAATGAAAATACATCTAGATACGTTCATTTTTCCGACACGTATTTTTAGACGAAGGGAGTATATTTCAACAACGTGCAAAGCACATACAATTTACTAGTTGTTCTAGTGTATGTATACATAGGCGAATGCCATAGTCTATATACGGAAGCGGCGCAACAAAGCGTGAGCCACGCTATCAGCCACTTATCCACACCAAGCAACCACCACAGCATTACCATGCGGCTAGATCCTAAAACAAATGACTGAACACTAGTGTTTAAATCCAGACACATATACAAAAGAAATAAAACGAATACAACGCGGATTACAGATAACACAGCACCAAAAGGCAACCTCTAGCAAACATCAACAACAAGCTCTTGGTCAACAATGCCCATCGAGTGTGCTAAGTGAAAACCTCAGACGCAACCTCTACATGAAGCGCCACACCGTGATGTCATTGTTGTTCTCTTGGTTTCCACAGACCAGCCTAGGAATTAATCCAAATCGAAACCTGATACATCTCTTCTCATAATCTAGTATTAATCCCATTACCTATTTCTTTTCTACAAAGCCTAAAGTTTTTCCTTTCATTAGGCCCGGCCAGAAATGGGGCACACCTGTTTTCTTCTTACACAAAGAGCTAGTGTTCGAATAATCCGAGGCACTCCATCGATCTACCAAGAACCAAGCAATCACACAAACACGACACCGAGATTTGTTAATGAGGTTCACCATCATGGTTACATCCCCGGGGCCTGACTACGGGCGCTCCTCCCCATGACACCGTCACAATACGCATCCCGGCCGCCCGGGCGCCGGCACACGCTGTCGGCTCCCCCGCGTGCCCGTACTATTATGTTGGCATATGTTACATCGTGTGTCTACCCCCGCTATATATGAGAGGCCCAGAATACACCTACTTGGACACGACTCCGTATCCTGTCTACACACCGTACGACTCCAAGTGCAACTGTAACCTAACTTGTACAATAATATTCGACACAACTCTAACAAACTCCACCTTGACGAATATTCTCTACCACCTTAAATTCGTCTGTGTGTCAAACCTCTATGTACATTGGACTTGAGATATGCCATGAGCACCGCTGCTACTCCCAGACTCCATGTGACTCCACCTGCAATTGCAGTCCCTTCCCGTCTTCTTCACAATCAACACTTGAGCAAAGTTAAGTTTTTTATTACTCTACTTTGTTCTTCCAACTTCCCGAGTTTCCGTTGAACACCATCACACACCGGTAACTTATTTGTGTGAAAATGAAAAACTCACATATTGAATGTCACATACAAGAGTTACCTAAACTCAACATCACCGCTTTTTCTTGACCATCTGTCTGAAACTTGAAGGAATTTCACCGTCGCCCTGTGTCACCCTGAGTCAAATTCACAGTTGTCTCATCCTTTTTCCCGGATAGTCTCTGACATGTCCCACAGCTATAGCACTCCGCCTCCTTCTGTATTTGTCATACGCACTTTGCCATGTGCACTGAACACCACAGAATATACGGCCATGTACTCTCTCAGCTTTTGACAATTTCAGACTTTCCGCCGCTTTCTCAGATTCTCCACGGTCAACTCCTGTCCATCAACTAGCACCGATAGACCCAGTCACCAACTTGAATCCGATACTCGTCAACACTGCTTCAGCACCCCATGCACAGTTTGTCTGACCACATGTCTGACCATCAGTGCCTTGGCCTGTCGCTATGTCCCGTGCTTACCGCACGCCTCGCCGCTATCATCGCGTCGAGCCTCTGCTGTCCTGGTCTAGTCTCCCGGGTAGTTAGCCCACACTGCCTCAACCCCCCACTGCAGAGAACCACCGATCATCACCGACCGATGCCGAGTATCACGTCTCCATCAGACCACTGGTACCCAGTCCGATCCGCGTGTCTCTCGCTATCCCGCTGAAATAGGCTTCGACTCTCCGAATTCTTACGACGTAGCCCCTCTATCAGCACAGAGTGAAGTCGTCCATCAGACTCCAACTCCACATTCAACATGACTCCATGATGGTTGTACATGCCACCCTCCCGCGCCCTATTGACTTCAAACTCTCCTGTGTGCACCATCTTGAATCAACCCAGCGCCATAGTCCGTCGAAGCCGCACAAGCCCTTAGGCCTGCGCCACGTGTTTCCACACTCCAGAAGTCGGTCATCATCAGCATCACGCTCCTATGTCGTCGTCGCCGAAATCATCGCCGTCTTCTGCTTTGACCAACATCCATGTCAGGCCATCAGACAATCCAGTCCGACCCAGCCGAAAATTATCCGACTGCAACCATGCTTCACCCTGCGCCGTGTCCGCTCCGCACATCTTCGTACATTGCTTGACGCATATGTATGCATGAACATGAAACGACATGCTCCAGACTCTACCCGAGCCTTGTACGCACGCCGCCGTCGCCGCACATGTCCATCTTCATTGACTTGCATCGTATCAAATATTTCATGGACTTGCGACCGCGCCTTTGTTTTTTGTAGCGTGCACCGCTGTCATCCTGTGCATACATGTACATGTACCAAGCAAAGAGAGCCATCGGAGAATTCCTCTAGTAGCCTTCCCGTGCAAGATCAAAAGTTCCGTTTATCCTTGCTCACGTGCAGCCCCAATCTTCTCCATCATGCTCTTTGTCTTGCTCTCGATGGATAGCTACACGCACGGTACCTGACGCCTTTATTTTTCTTGTAACAAATCTCACGCAGCTCAGCAGTCCTGACGCCCTTATTCCCGATCAGCCTTGCTGCGTTTCTGGCCCACCAGCACCAACACATGGGCCTTGGGCCTTGCACACACTAGGACACCAGCGCCCTGCTCCCGATCTATCTGAGGATCAATCGATCTGCCTCGGCCGCCGCCCATCTACGCACACGCCGCCACCCGCCTCGCTAGCGCCTGGCCACCTGCCCGCAGCGCCCGTGCTCGCACGCACAAGGCATGCGCTGGATCAATCCATCTCGTCGCCGCCGTTCCGCGTGATCTGTTGCACGTGTTGCTGCATCATGATTCGGCCGAGTTCCCAAGCACACACCAGACCACGTCGCCGATGCTTCCGATTGCTATGCCGATTTCCAATCTCGTCCAGACGCGACCAGACGACTTCCGCGGAAGAGATACTTCAACCGACCAGCTTTAGCTTCGATCAATTCTCCACCACACCGTCTTTGCAATGAACTTGATAACGATCCATCCTATAAATCAACATACCACGCGGCCTCTTCGAACCTTGCTCTGATACCATTTATTACAATAATCCGAGGCACTCCGTCAATCTACCGAAGACCAAGCAATCACATAAGCACGACACCGAGATTTGTTAACGAGGTTCACCATCATGGTTACATCCTTGGAGCCTGACTACGGGCGCTCTTCCTCGTGACACCGTCACAATACCGAATCCCGGCCGCCCGGGCGCCGGCACACGCCGCCGGCTCCCCCGCGTGCCCGTGCTATTATGTTGGCATAGGTTACATCGTGTGTCTACCTCCGCTATATTTGAGAGGCCTAGGATACAAGTGTCCTACTTTGACACGACTCCGTATCCTGTCTACACACCGTACGACTCCAAATCCAACTATAACCTAACTTGTACAATAATATTCGACACAACTCTAACAGCTAGTACAACTCATAACATGTTTTCCTTTGATCAGCCCCTGCCAGAAATGGGATACACCCGCTTTCTTCTTGCACAAAGGGACACTCCTAACATTGACATCGATGTTAAATTGTACTCCCTCCATTTCAAAATATAGTGCGCCCGCGTTTACCGAGGTCCAACTTTGACCATAAATTTAACCAACGAGACCAACTGCGGCGGGAGAAAAAATTATATAATTAAAAACTTCTTTCGAATACGAATTCACTGATATAATTTTTGCTCCCGCCGCAATCGATCTTGGTAGTTAAATTTACGGTCAAAGTTGAAACACGTGAATAGAGGAAGCACTACATTATGGAATGGAGGGAGTATAGTCTACACTCTATAGTAATTAACACCTAAAACGGATTATCCCCAACCTCCTTTACCCAGCAAGGATAAATTCAATATTACATGTAATGAGTGTACCACCCTAAACCACAATAATCTGATTGGACAAACTAGTTGCCAGTTAACTACTCCTACATGATACTTGTTGGCACAATCATCCTCTTGCCACAACAGCCTTTTCCCAAAGAACATCTATTGATTGTCAAAGCAGATTTTGACTTTGTTTTCTTAATGTAACTGGTACAAGAAAAGAATGTCATTTACATCTATGTTCTGATGTGACTACTGAGTATTGGTCAAACGAGTATAGTTCAGTGTGTCGTTCTAGTCATTTGAACAATATCATACCATCTGAGCAAGTTTATAAATAAGTCCCAGACTCCCAGCAGTACAAACACATAGCGTCCAGGTCCGTCCGCATCAATAATTTGAGGTTATATGCAACCGGTATTTAACGGCCATAATGTATAGTGTGATGAAGCTATGTACCTAGGGTAGGATCATGGACCTGTCCCAACTGCCCTACCCAAGGGCATCTCTAGAAGAAATCACCTTTCAATCGACTTGGAGGTGTTCCACTCGACAGACTCGAAGACACTCGACCAAGAAGTAATCACTCGACCAAGACCAAACCACTCGACGGCCAGGAGACCTAAAGGCACTCCGCATGCTAACGGTCGGTTATTAAGTAGCCTTTATGGTTATCATAGCACTTTATTAGGGGCGTTACCTGTAACGCCCGATCTTAATGTATTTAAACCCTGCACAACTGAGGGCCGGAGGGGTCCGGCGAACTCTATATAAGCCACCCCCTCCTTAGTGTAAAGGATTCGCACCCCTGTAAACCATACACGCATAATCCAGTCGACCGCCTCCGGGCTCCGAGACGTAGGGCTATTACTTCCTCCGAGAAGGGCCTGAACTCGTAAACCTCGTGTGCTTACAACTTCTCCATAGCTAAGATCTTGCCTCTCCATACCTACCCCCCTATATTACTGTCAGACTTAGAACCATGATAGTTGGCGCCCACCGTGGGGCCGGTGTTTTAGCGATTTGTTGGAGGAGTTGCGATCTTTTCCGATCCAAATCATCATGGTTTCTGGCGGAGTTTTGGTGGAGGGCCGCGAGATCCGTCTCGGCGCGCTCACGTTCATCGCCGACGACTCCGCTTGGCTTCAGGAGGCTCCGCTCGATGTGGACGCACTCCCCGTCCGCGGGGCAACACACTTTAGTGCATGCGTCCGCGGCGTTCTCTTGTGGCAATCGTCGACCCCCTACCGGTCGGCTCCTGTGTTGTCCTCTCTCCCTGTTTCCGGCCGGCGCAAGCGCTCCGGTCGGTCGAGACTTCAGCGGTGGGTGAGACACACGGTGGCACACCAGTCGGCCACCCCTCAAGTCACGGCGATCGAGCCCGACGAATCCCTCTACAACCTGTTCGATCTGTCGACTGGCTCCGCAGAGACCGCATCCGAGTGTGACAGCAGTGATCCGGCGGCGGAGGTTCTGATGGTCGATGGACCGCCTAGTCCTCCCAGTTTTCCCCGCACCGACGGAGGCGCAGGTGGAGGCGACCCGTCGCATACCCATGAGGAATATCTCCCCGAGCCTCTCACGTCGCTATAGAGAGAAGAACTTCGTCGCCGGAACATGGATGCACTGCACACTCCTATCGTTGGAGAAACCCCCGAGGCTCGTGCCTTGGAGGACGCGCGCTTAGCAAACTTGGCCGAGCGCACTCGACTGGAGAACCTCCAGCGAGCACTCGACGAGCGTGCGTGACAACGGGTTCTAGAATCCAGTCGATGTCAGCTCTTTCCGCCCCCGCAGGTATATCGAACTCCGATTCAGAATTTAGCAGCTGCAGCCCGTATAGCAGAGTCGATTCATCCTTCCCAGTCGGAGGCTGGCAGAGGCTTGATGTAGATCAGAGCGTTACTCCGGGCAGCAGGAGACCAGAATTCCGCTGTTTCTCAGTCGCGGAACAGGATTTATAGCAGACCCGTTGCTGCAGACACAGTCCAGTCGGCTCATAGCCCAAGATCGCCCCCGAGGCATGAGGGACGTGAGGACCGGCGTAATCAGTACGGGCACCGTGAACAATATGATCACTGATTCGATCATGACGGTCGACATCGAGTGCCCACCCCTCCTCCGAGGAGCGGGTCGTATGCGCCTCGACAGCAGGATGACAGGCGCCCTCATAGTGTTGGGCAAAGGATTCCAGTCGATCCTAGGGAGCCAGGCTTTGATGCGAGATCCATTCTCGTTCAAGGTTTGGTCGACAGGAATAGAGCTCACCGAGAAGGTCACGACAGAGATGCACCTACCAGCAGCAGAGTACATGTTTCGGGGCCAGAGTGCTTTAGTAGAGCCATCAGGGCCGCTGTGATTCCTCCCAACTTCAGGTTGGCGACTGGAGTCAGTAAGTTCACTAGTGAGTCCAAGCCTGATACTTGGCTTGAAGACTACCGAGTGGCCGTCCAGATTGGCGGCGGCAATGATGAAGTGGCCATGAAGCACCTGCCTCTCATGTTGGAGGGCTCGGCCAGAGCGTGGCTGAACCAGTTAGCGCCCAACAGCATTTGCACTTGGGAAGATCTCGCCTGAGTGTTTGTCACCACATTTGAAGGAACATGCAAGCGACCGGCAGGGCTGACGGAACTGCGGTCTTACGTACAGAAGCCGAATGAAACTTTGAGGGATTACATCCAGAGATGGATCACGTTACATCACACGGTAGAGAATGTGCCTGACCACCAAGAAGTCTGTGCCTTCAAAGAAGGCGTCAAGTACAGAGAACTAAATCTGAAATTTGGTCGACCCGGAGATATGTCTCTGAATCGGATGGTGGAGATTGCCACCAAGTACGCTAATGGTGAAGATGAGGATCGACTCAGGAGTGGCAAGCTCAAGTCAGTCGCTCAAGAAACCGAAGGAAATTCCAATCGGAAACAGAAGCGGAAAGCCGAGCCAGCTGCTCCTGGGGAAGCCTTGGCCGTAACTCAAGGAAAGTTTAAGGGGAAACCCAAAGGACCTTGGAACCCCAAGAAGGTTAAGGACCATGACGGAAATGATGTGTTGGATTTACCATGTCACATCCACACCAAGAAAGATGAAGAGGGCAATTTCATTTACCCGAAACATACCACTCGACAGTGTTGACTCTTGATCCAGCAGTTCCAGGGCAAGCAGCCCAAAGATAAGGAAATGGAGTCGGATAAAGTTGAGGACAAGGAAGATAGTGACGATGGATACCCCCAGGTCAATTCCACCTTGATGATTTTTGCTGATGTTGAAAGCAAAAGTCGACTGAAAGTTATCAACCGAGAGGTGAATATGGTTGCTCCAGCGACACCCAGTTATCTGAAGTGGTCTCAAACTGCCATCACATTCGACCAGTCCGATCATCCAACACACATTGCCACCCCTGGGAGGCAAGCTTTGGTGGTCGACCCAGTTGTTGAAGGCACTCGACTAACCAAAGTCTTGATGGATGGCGGCAGTGGTTTGAACATACTATATGCTGAGACGTTGAAAGGGATGGGCATTCCGATGTCCAGACTCAGTACCGGCAACATGAGTTTCCATGGAGTCATTCCTGGAAAGAAGGTTGAGTCACTCGGCCAGATTGCTCTTGATGTGGTTTTCGGTGATTCCAAGAATTACCGCAAAGAAAAGTTGACATTCGAAGTTGTAGATTTCCAGAGTGCGTATCACGCTATTTTGGGCAGGCCGGCATATGCACGCTTCATGGATCGACCATGTTATGTGTATCTCAAATTGAAGATGCCTGGTCCCAAAGGTGTGATCACTATTACGGGCAATCGGAAGAAAGCAGAAGAGTGTTTTCAGAAAGGTTCAAAGATTGCTGATGCTCAGATGGCAGTGGTAGAGCTGCAGGAATACCAGAAGACTGCAGACCCGAGTGATTTGTTGCGAGCTAAGAAGCCCGCTACAGAATCAGCTTTTCAGTCGTCTGGCGAAACGAAGACAGCTCACATCCACCCGACCGATCCCAGCGCTGCTCCAACTCATATCTCAACAACACTCAACTCCAAATAGGAAGAAGCGCTCATCCAGTTCCTCCGTGAGAACTGGGACATTTTCGCATGGAAGCCTTCTGACATGCCAGATGTTCCCAGGGAGCTGGCTGAGCATCGCCTATGAGTCGACTCAAAAATAAAACCTGTCAAAGAACATCTCCGATGGTCCGCTGTCCAGAAGAGAAAGGCTATTGGCGAGGAGGTGGCTCGGCTCTTAGCAGCGGAGTTCATCTGAGAGATCTACCACTCCGAGTGGCTCGCCAACATTGTCATGGTCCCCAAGAAGGACAAGTTACTTCGCATGTGCATTGACTTTAAACATATCAATCGGGCCTGCCCGAAAGATCATTTTCCTCTCCCCTGCATCGAACGGATAGTCAACTCGACTGCAGGATGTGAGCGACTATCTTTTTTAGACGCCTATTCCGGGTACCATCAGATCCGTCTGTATGGACCTGACGAGATCAAAACAGCTTTCATCACTCCATTCAGGTGCTTCTGTTATGTTACCATGCCGTTTGGCCTCAAGAATGCCGGAGCCACATTCATGAGGATGATTCAGAAGTGTTTGCTCACTCAAATCAGTCGGAATGTGGAAGCATACATGGATGATATTGTGGTCAAGTCACGGAAGGGTTCCGACCTGCTGACTGACCTTGCTGAAACCTTTGCCAACCTCAGGAGGTATGATATCAAGTTTAATCCATCAAAGTGCACATTCGGAGTTCCTGGCGGAAAATTATTCGGTTTTCTCGTTCCCGAACGGGGAATCGACGCCAATCCAGAAAAAGTCGGTACTATACTCCGAATGAGAAGTCCTGTGCGAGTGCACGATGTCCAGAAGCTTACTGGTTGCTTGGCCGCTTTAAGTCGATTCATATCTCGTCTCGATGAAAAGGCATTGCCTCTTTACCGATTGATGAAGAAGTCCGACAAGTTCGAGTGGATTCCCGAAGCTGATGCAGCATTTGCAGAGCTCAAAGCTCTACTCTCCACCCAGCCGGTGCTTGCTGCCCCAATCAGCAAGGAGCCATTGCTGCTTTACATCACAGCCACGGGACAAGTCGTCAGTACGGTACTTACGATCGAGCGGGAAGAAGAAGGAAAAGCCTTTAAATTTCAGCGCCCAGTATATTATATTTCTGAAGTTTTGACCCCACCGAAGCAAAGATATCCTCATTATCAGAAGCTTGTATATGGGATTTATATGACCACAAAGAAAGTTGCTCACTACTTCTCTGATCATTCCATTACAGTCATCAGCGACGCTTCATTGTCAGAGATCCTACATAACAGAGATGCAACTGGCCGAGTGGCAAAATGGGCGATTGAACTCCTTCCTCTAGATATCAAGTTTGAGGCAAAGAAAGCTATCAAGTCCCAGGCAATAGCAGATTTCGTCGCCGAGTGGATTGAACAGCAACTGCCGACTCAGGTTCACTCGGAGCATTGGACCATGTTCTTCGATGGTTCCAAAATGCTGAATGGTTCCGGTGCCGGGGTGGTGTTGGTGTTGGTCTCCCCCCGAGGAGATAAGCTCAGATATGTTCTTCAAATCCACTTTGATTCTTCCAATAACGAGGCAGAATATGAAGCACTTTTATATGGGTTGCGCATGGCCATTTCACTCGGCGTCCGTCGCCTCATGGTCTATGGCGACTCAGATTTGGTGGTTAATCAGGTGATGAAGGAATGGGACGTCAGAAGTCCAGCCATGACTGGTTATTGCAATGCAGTGAGAAAGCTGGAGAAGAAATTCGAGGGGTTAGAGCTTCATCACATACCCCGACTGAAAAACCAAGCAGCTGATGATTTGGCAAAAATAGGTTCCAAAAGAGAAGCCATTCCCAGCAATGTGTTTTTGGAACACATCCACACACCATCAGTTCAGGAGGATCCCTTCACTGAAGAGGCCCCGCAACCAAAAAGTGCCACGGATCCGACTGAAGTTGAAGTTCTAGCTGTGGTTGACCTGATCATGGAAGTCTTGGTCATCACTCCCGACTGGACAATACCGTACATCGCATACATCCTAAGGAAAGAACTCCCAGAGGACAAAGAAGAGGCTCGACAAATCGTCCGTCGATCCAAGGCCTTTACAGTCATAAAGGGACAGTTGTATAGAGAAAGCGCGACTTGAGTCAGTCAGAAGTGTATAACACCAGAAGAAGGTCAGATGATCCTTGATGATATCCACTCGGGGACCTGTGGTCATCATGCGTCCTCTCCGACCATTGTGGCTAAAGCATACCGAGCGGGATTCTACTGGCCAAGGGCCAATGAAATGTCAAAAGAGATAGTCGATAAATGTGAAGGATGCCAGTATTACTCCAATATGTCGCACAAGCCCGCGTCAGCCCTGAAAACCATTCCACTCGTCTGGCCCTTCGCTGTTTGGGGGCTGGACATGGTTGGACCACTGAGAACGGCAGGAGCGGCTTCACTCATGTGCTAGTAGCAGTCGACAAGTTCACCAGATGGATTGAAGCTAAGCCTATCAAGAATCTTGATGCTTGCACTGCTATCAGTTTCATCAAAGAGTTGATATTCAGATATGGAGTTCCGCATATCATCATCACTGACAATGGGTCAAACATCGATTCTGACAAATTCAGGGCCTTTTGCACCTCTCAGGGCACACGAGTTGACTACGCTTCAGTTGCTCACCCCCAGTCGAATGGACAAGCGGAAAGAGCAAACGGCCTAATTCTCAAAGGACTGAAACCTCGATTGATGCGCGATCTCAAGCACGCAGCAGGTGCATGGGTCGACGAGCTTCCATCAGTCCTTTGGGGATTGAGGACAACCCCGAACCGATCGACTAGAAGAACCCCATTCTTTCTGGTCTACGGAGCCGAAGCAGTCTTGCCGAGTGACCTGCTTCACAACGCCCCCGAGTCGAGCTCTACTCTGAAGATGAAGCAGAACAAGCCCGGCAGGACGCAGTCGACCTCCTGGAATAAGAAAGAGAAATGTCCGTGATCCGATTGACCATCTATCAGCAAGACTTGCGTTGATTCCATGCCAGAAATGTGAAGAGTCGAACCTTCCAAGAAGGAGACTTAGTCCTCCGAGTGGATCAGCAGAAACCACACAAACTCGCTCCTACTTGGGAAGGCCCCTTCATAGTCACGAGAGTCCTCCACAATGGAGCGTACCACCTCTATAATGTCGATCGCCAGATTGATGAGCCACGAGCCTGGAATGCGGAGCTACTCTGCCCCTTTTATACTTGAATTCTCACTCGGATGAGATGTAATAAGAAAAACTCCTGTAGTTTATTTATCAAAGACAAGAGTGTTATAATTTTCCCAGTGATTGTTATTGTTCTTGTTTGCGTGAGAAATCCCCCAGTGGGTGGCTTAGCGGCGAATCTGTTTCGCCTAAGTTTGTAAAAATAATTTCCTACCGAGTGGTGAGCCAGCCTCCCACTCGGGGGCTTAGCTGCGAACCCGTTTCGCCTAAGTATTTGAAAATCCTACCGAGTGGTGAGCCAGCCTCCCACTCGGGGGCTTAGCTGCAGTCCACTACTCGCCTAAGTATTTGAAAATCCTACTGAGTGGTGAGCCAGCCTCCCACTCGGGGGCTTAGATGCAGTCCAGTACTCGCCTAAGTATTTGAAAATCCTACCGAGTGGTGAGCCAGCCTCCCACTCGGGGGCTTAGCTGCAGTCCAGTACTCGCCTAAGTATTTGAAAATCCTACCGAGTGGTGAGCCAGCCTCCCACTCGGGGGCTTAGCTGTAGTCCAGTACTCACCTAAGTATTTGAAAATCCTACCGAGTGGTGAGCCAGCCTCCCACTCGGGGGCTTAGCTGTAGTCCAATACTCGCCTAAGTATTTGAAAATCCCACCGAGTGTGAGCCAGCCTCCCACTCGGGGGCTTAGCTGTAGTCCAGTACTTGCCTAAGTATTTGAAAATCCTACCGAGTGGTGAGCGACCCTCCCACTCAGGGGCTTAGCTGCAGTCCAG
>NC_041388.1:332127961-332178255 GCF_002162155.2 Triticum dicoccoides
TCCTACCGAGTGGTGAGCGACCCTCCCACTCAGGGGCTTAGCTGTAGTCCAGTACTCGCCTAAGTATTTGAAAATCCTACCGAGTGGTGAGCGACCCTCCCGCTCGGGGGCTTAGCTGCAGTCCAGTACTCGCCTAAGTATTTGAAAATCCTACCTAGTGGTGAGCGACCCTCCCACTCGGGGGCTTAGCTGCAGTCCAGTACTCGCCTAAGTATTTGAAAATCCTACCGAGTGGTAAGCCAGCCTCCCGCTCGGGGGCTTAGCTGCAGTCTAGTACTCGCCTAAGTACGAAACACATCTGAATCCTCATGGACGACGAGGGGCAGGTGGACTGCCACCGGGAGCTTCGCCACAAATACAACGTGCGCTCCATCCCACTCCGCAAGGACGACGAGGTGCAGGACTACTGCCACCTTCTCCTGGGGAGCTTCGCCACAAATACAATGCGCGCTCCATCGCCGACCCGCAAGGACGACGAGGTGCAGGTCAACTGCTTCCTTCTCCTTCGGAGCTGCGCCACAAATACAAAAGTTGTCTCGAATGAAGAACGAGTTCCACTTGACGGGGGATTCATGAAGATATTCAACGATAAACCAAGTTCAGATAAATCCCAAAGGATCCGGATCACACATCAAAGTGCTCGGGCATTCAGCCCGAAAGAGTTTAACGGTTACAAAAATCACTCGGCATTCCGACGCAAATTTAAGGCAAGGCATAAAAGTTTGTTCACTCCGCGGGTGGAGGACTAGCAGGCTCGACGAACTCATCTAGGTTGACGCCGTCAGTGATCCGAGTGGCTACAGCGATGAAAGTCTCCATAAAAGATCGGAAGTCATGCTTCTAGGTGTTGGCGACCTTGATTGCTGCCAGCTTATCTTGTCGCACCTCCTTGCAATGGACACGAACCAAAGACAGAGCCACATCAGCACCACACCGGGCAGAAGATTTCTTCCACTCCTGCACTCGGTCAGGGATCTCATTAAGTCGAGTCATCAGGGACTCAAGATCATTCTAGAGCGTGGCCTCTGGCCAAAGTGCCGGGTCGATCCGTGATGTAGCGACCTTCAGTCGAGCCAAGTAGTCCACAACACCGTCGATGCGGGATTCCAGTCGGAGCAGATTCATGGCAGTTTCATCTTTCACGGGAGAATTGATTGGGTCCAAACCTGGTTCGATCCGCCCAGTCTCCTCCTCGAAGTTCTGGCAAAACTCTGCATTCACGATCCAAGGATAAGTCAATTTTCGTACGCTGAGTTGACAAAAAAATCAGTCAGAACAAAATGTGCACCTTCAAGCTTGATGAACAACTTCTTGGCAAGGCTCCTCAGATAGCTCTTCAGATCGTCCCTCCTGCGAGCGATGCCTTCCATCTTCTCGCACAGGTTGAGATTGTCCTTCTTCTAGCGCATGCACTCCTTGTTGGCTTCATTCAGAGCAGATTTCATCTTGGTATTCTCTTCTTCCAACTGGCCGACTGAAGCCAGTTTCTGTTCAGCCAGACCGGTTCTGTCGTCAGCTTCCTTTCGAGCAGCAGCCAAATCCTGATCCTTCTTCGCCAGAGCTTCTCTCGGTTTTTCTGAAAGGAAATGATGCTTGATTCAGAAAGAGCAGAAGGGTACTCAAGCCTAAGACAGACCAGTCGACAAAATCTTACCACCGGCGCCGTCCTTGACCTTTTGTAGCTCTGTCTTGGCCAGCTCCAAGTCAAGGTTCAGTTAGATCTGCTGTTTCTCCAAGTCAGCAAAGCGAGCTCCAAGATCACAAGATTTCTGAAATCAAAGAGGAGAAGTTATTTTACAGCGAAAAACGACAAAGACAATAAGTACTAAGACTACGGTCGACTGCCCGCAGTCCACCATAGTCTCGGGGACTACACCTAGTGGGTGCACTTTGCGTGCCCCCACCGGTTCTAATCCCACTCGACCGGCCCGCCGGAGTCGAGTGCAGGGAGTAAAAAAAGAGGAGAGAAAGTAGAACTCAGACCACAGTCAACTGCCAGCAGTCGACCGCGGTCTCGGGGACTACACCCAGTGGGTGCACTTGGCGTGCCCCCACCGGTTCTGATCCCACTCGACCAGACCGAGTGGAAGAGACAAACTACCAGTTCGGTTTACACTCGACAAAATACAAAGACTACAATCGACTGCCAGCAGTCCACCGTAGTCTCGGGGACTACACCCAGTGGGTGCACTCAGCGTGCCCCCACTAGTTCAAAAATTCAATCGACGTACCCAGTGGGTGTACAGATGCAAAGATTTTCGGAAAGAGTCTTCAGATAGCATATCCTAACAGAACAAGCGGTGACCAACTAACTTGAACGCTGCTTTGGAGAGCCGAGCTGGCGTCGTAGGCGGCCTGACTGGCATCCCGCACCGTCTTCATCTTCTCCATCATGATGCCCGCCTGGCGTATGGCCTCCTTGGCAGCATTCACTTCGTCCTCTAGGACATGATGGGTCGCAAAAACTGAAGGTGGGTCGACAGGGGCCTGAGCAGTCGACGAAGAAGGCAAGGCACTCGACAGTGGCACGGCGAAGGTAACAGAACCCCGATTGGCGTCGCCAGTGTCCTGAACGACTGGTTCCGCCCTCGGCGTCGACTATGACACCCTGCTTGCAGGAGCTTGCCTATTCTTCCTCGTCAAAGGCCTCTCAGGCTCTTCATCATCATCGGGGAGGTCGATAATGTTGGGAGCTATGCAAAGTTCAATCGCCAAAATCACATCACCCAATGGTGCACATTGCAGTTGAGTCGACCAAATAAAGACAGAATGGCAGAAATCATACCCAGATTGGAAGTGACCACATCCTCCATTACCTCATCCTCGTCCCTATAAGCTGAGGTCCCGGAAGTAGCCGCGCTGCCAGTTCCAAAGTTCGTCTGGTTAAAACAAGAAAAACAAACAGCACGGGGCGTCGAGTGAATACAAAGGGAGACACTCATGCAGAAGCGACGGGGATGTCAATCTTAATCTTCGGCAACGCCTTCTGAGTCTTCGGCTCTGCAACTTTGGGATGCTTTGGCGCTTTTTCGGTTGGGGTCGGTGAAGAGATCCAAGGATGCTTTGAAGACTGACCAGCCTAAGCAGTCGCCTTTTCACGGGCGCTCGGTCGTTCTTGGTCAAGCTTGGATCGCCTCTCCCTGCGAGGAGGCGACTCGACTTCTTCTTCGTCACTTGAGTCGTCGCTTTCTCCGTCCCCTTCACTGTCAGAAGTCCATTCGCCACTGTCGCCGCCGCTCGCCTCTCCTTCCAGATCTTGCTCTTGCTCTTCGTTGGGCATTGAATACATTTCGATAAGGGCCTGAAAGAAAGCAGGAAGAATAAAGTCAGTCGACGCAGTATAGACAGTTGCGCGAGTGAATTCAGATTACAATCAAAAGCTCAGAATTGGACCTTCTCTGGTACATGGGACTGGTCGAATGGAGGAACTCTCCTGGCTCCCCTAGGGTTGTCCTTGTTTCCGGTCATGTCCGACAGCCACTTCTCCAGTGTGTCGTCATCGACCTCCTCCGGGTGAATCCGAGTGGAGTCGTCAAGACCCGAATACATCCACATCGAATGGTCTCGGGCTTGAAGAGGCTGGATGCGCCGCTGGAGGAAGACCTCCAAGAGATCCATAGCGGTGACCCCGTCACGGATAAGCTGGACCACTCGCTCGACCAGCACCCTCACCTGCGCCTTCTCCTCCAGGAGCACCTTCAAAGAGGAGGGTTTCCTCACTCGGTCCATCGTAAAAGGAGGGAGGCCAGTCGACTGCCCTGGCGTCGACTGGTCTTTGCAGTAAAACCAGGTTGACTGCCATCCACGGACCAAGTCGGGAAGAATCATGGCTGGAAAGGAACTTTTCCCTCTCATCTGAACACCAAGACCCCCACACATCTGAATCACTTGAGTTCTCTCGTCACTCGGATTGGCCTTTTTCACCGTCTGAGAGCGATAAGTGAAAATGTGCTTGAAAAGACCCCAGTGAGGCCGACAACCCAGGAAATTCTCACACAAAGAAACGAAAGCGGCGAGATAAACGATTGTGTTGGGAGTGAAGTGGTGGAGTTTTGCCCCAAAGAAGTTCAGAAATCCCCGAAAGAAAGGGTGAGGAGGCAAGGAAAATCCACGGTCGATGTGGGTGGCAAGGAGAACGCGCTCACCCTCCTGAGGTTGCGGCTCGGATTCCTTCCCCGGAAGCTGCACCGATTCATGGGGGATCAGCCCTCCTTCGGCTAGGTTGTCAAGATCCTCTTGAGTGATCATCAAGCGGATCCAGTCGCCCTGGATCCAGCCCTTCGGCAGGCCGGTTCGCGAGGAAGATCCACCCCGACTGGTCGCCTTCCCCTTCGCTTTTGCCGTCGCCTTCTTCGCCCGCTCCAGAGCCGCCGTCGCCTTCTTCGCCCGCTCCAGAGCCGCCATCTTCTCCTTCCTCATCGTTGCCGGCGAGACGCGTACGGAGCGGTGGCGTTGAGGCGAGAGCGAGCGCGGCGAACGAGCATGAAGAGGAGAAGAGATAATGGGGACGCACTGTTCAAGAGACCCCGGTCCGACGCCTTATATGAGGCCACTTCCGAGTGGCTGACTGGTAGACCCGGGCAGTCCTGTCAAATCCCGTAACAATCACGCGCGCGATACATGGCGAAAAAGGTGGCGTGGGGATCGAGGCGGCTCCGCCCTATCCCATCCGATTACTGCGGCCTCCCCCGTCCCGCGCGCT
The DNA here is from genome assembly GCF_002162155.2 of Triticum dicoccoides. Taxonomy (NCBI): domain Eukaryota; kingdom Viridiplantae; phylum Streptophyta; class Magnoliopsida; order Poales; family Poaceae; genus Triticum; species Triticum dicoccoides. Next base: position 332,132,664 of record NC_041388.1, read on the forward strand.
TCCCAAAATTCGGATCCCGCGAAATCTGTGGGCAGCAGAACAACTTGTCAGACCGAAGATCTCCTCCGCACCGTCACTCGGAGCCTTTCAAGTAAAGAAACTCACTCGACAAAAAACTAAGAATGGATCAAGGCGACCGAAAAGGAAGTTGCTGTCATCACTCAGGTTCATTGATCTAAAACCAGATATGCTCATGGCATGAAAAACGAGTCGGGGAAATTCTCAACTCCTTCCCCACTCAAACCTCAATCCATTCGGGGGCTAATGATGAAGCTATGTACCTAAGGTAGGGTCATGGACCTGTCCCAACTGCCCTACCCAAGGACATCTCTAGAAGAAATCACCTTTCAATAGACTTGGAGGTGTTCCACTCGACAGACTCGAAGACACTCGACCAAGAAGCAATCACTCGACCAAGACCAAACCACTCGACGGCCAGGAGACCTAAAGGCACTCCTCATGCTAACGTTGGTTATTAAGTAGCCTTTATGGTCATCATGGCACTTTATTAGGGGCGTTACCAGTAACGCCCGACCTTAATGTATTTAAACCCTGCACAACTGAGGGCCGGAGGGGTCCGACGGACTCTATATAACCCACCCCCCTCCTTAGTGTAAAGGGTTCGCACCCCTGTAAACCATACACGCATAATCCAGTCGACCGCCTCCGGGCTCCGAGACGTAGGGCTATTACTTCCTCCGAGAAGGGCCTGAACTCGTAAACCTCGTGTGCTTACAACTTCTCCATAGCTAAGATCTTGCCTCTCCATACCTACCCCCCTACATTACTGTCAGACTTAGAACCACGACATAGTGCACTTAAATAACTCGTTGCAAGTTGCAAGAGCATGAAGCCAGTTAACTTACTGAATTTGCCTCCCATATTTCTCATACGGTAGAACCTTCATCATATATACATGTGTTGCCAAAAAAGCATATATACACGGGCGGATGAAGAAGCACGGCCTTGAATATGTACAAGAAAATGGAAGTCTGTTCTGTCATGTTAGGATATATATCTCCTCAACATACATAGATTATGTTTATGTTGTTACTTGTACGCTAGTAGGACCCTTGCGATAATCGGATGAGTTTCCAGTTGAAGAGGTAGGTTTAGCGTTTTGCATGGGTGGCTAACATCCAACATCACGTCTCTTTATATAGATGATCATAATACAATTACATACGTATACAAATACATGTATATATACAATATGCTAGACCCTATTTTACATGGCCCCTCAATGTGAACTACATACAAGATTCAAATTGGTTCTAAAACGGACTAGCATCTGTCGAGTGGCGGGTTTAGTAAATCCATCCGCTAGCTGATCATCAGTTGAGATAAACCTGACTTCCAGTTTACTAACAGCTACTCGTTCCCTCACAAAATGGAAATCAATCTCAATGTGTTTGGTTTGAGCATGAAACACTGGATTCTCTGTCAGGTAAGTTGCCCCTAAGTTATCACACCACAATATGGGTGTGCGCTGCCGTGTGACTCCAAGTTCTGTGAGAAATGTGTCTATCCAAATGGCTTCAGCCGCGCCATTGTCCAATGCCTTATACTCTGCATCGGTGCTAGACCTCGAGACTGTAGGCTGCTTCTTGGAACTCCAAGATATAAGATTGGGTCCAACAAATATAGCAAAGCCACCAGTAGAACGTCTGTCATCAACACAGCCTGCCCAGTCTGCATCGGTGAATATACTGACTCTAGTAAATCTAGACTTACGAATCCGTAGTCCCGTGTCTAGCGTACCTTTGACATACCTCAGAATACGCTTAACTGCTTCCCAATGAACCTACGTAGGCTGAGACAGGAAATGGCACACTTTGTTCACGGCAAAGGAGATATTTGGACGAGTGAGCGTCAGATACTGAAGTGCTCCAACTACACTACGATACCTGAAAGAGTCGTCAGTACTCAGCAATGCACCACTATGACGCGAAAGACTCTCGGATGTAGCAAGTGGAGTGGAAGTGGACTTGCAGTTCTCCATGTTGACGCGATGAAGGAGATCAAGTGCATACTTCTTCTGCGTCAATGTCATGCCCCCTGAATGAAAGGACGCTTCCAAATCAAGGAAGTACTCCAACTGACCCAAGTCTTTGATGGGAAAACTCGCGGACAAGGACTGCACAAGGCGATCCGCCACAGTAGGTGTAGAACCAGCAATCACAATATGATCAACATACACCAGCATATATATATCTAAATAGCACCATGTGAAAAGATGAACAGGGATGCATCTGCCTTGGAGGGAACAAAACCAAGCTGTGAGAGCCGCTGACTCAACCGAGCATACCAGGCACGCGGCGACTGTTTGAGCCCGTAGATGGACCTCTGGAGTTTGCAGACATGAGAGGGATAATGAGCATCCTCAAAACCGGGGGGCTGCTGCATGTAGACATCTTCGGCCAGAAAACCGTGGAGAAAAGCATTACTCACATCAATCTGTCGAAGACTCCACCCGCGGGAGACAGCAAGAGAGAGGACCAGACGAACCGTGGTAGGCTTCACCACGGGGCTGAAAGTATCACCATAGTCGATCCCTTGCTGTTGAGTAAAACCACGAGCAACAAGGCGAGCTTTGTGCTTGTCAACATAACCATCTGGATGATGCTTGGTGTTAAAGATCCACTTGCAGCTCACAACATTAACACCAGGAGGCCTAGGCACCAACACCCATGTGTTCGTGTGATAAAGGGCAGCAAATTCCGCAGACATGGCGGCACGCCAAGCCGGTTCACCAAGAGCATCACGATGAGAAGTGGGTGCGGCAAAGAATGCACGCCGACGAGTGTCATACCGCACCATGCCATCCGTGTATGTCTTGGCCTTACGCGTATGATCACGGTGACGAGTGACCATAGTGTGCCCGGGAGCTGCATCATCGGTAGATGGTGGCGGCGACGATGGAGACCCGACCAATGGTGTCGCGGCTGAACCATTGTCAGCAACAGGCGACACGGGTCGGAGAGACGCGTCGGGCTGGGCCGAACCAGACGACGAGGGGGTGCCAGGCGGGATGGCAGCCCAGGAGACGCGACTGGCGACTCGGTGATGCCCGACGCAGGCAAGGCGGGCTGGGCCGACCTGGGCGAGACCGGGGATGCAGCAGGGGCGACCCAGTCGGGCCCGCGGTCATGCTAGCTGGCGAGGCCGACGGGGCCGTGGATGCGCCAGCGGGTGAGGCCGACGAGGCAGCCTCGAGAGACATGGCATGCACGTCGGGGCCATGCACGTCGATCACGCCGGCGGTTGCAGGTGCGGCGACGGTTTCCTGGGAAGAAATTAGAGCAGCATCTGTAGAAAACAAGTCAGATGACAAATATGACAGGTCGTATTTCCGCACATGGACATCCGAAACCGGTTCATTGGATGGAAAAGTGAGGGCGTGCTCAATAGAAGCAATATCAACCGAGACACCCGGGCTGGAGTAAGGGAAAACTGACTCGTCAAAAACAACATCACGAGAAATGTAGATCCTACCCGAGGTGCGATCAATACACTTATAGCCCTTATGCAGAGGACTATAACCAAGAAAAACACACATCTTGGAGCGAAACTCCAGCTTGTGAGAATTATACTTGCGAAGACTAGGCCAGCAAGCACACCCACAAATCCTAAGAGAGGAATAATTGGGCTGAACATGAAATAGACGGAACAGGGGGTGTCCTTGTTGAGAACTGGACTAGGCATACGGTTGATGAGATAACATGCCGTAAGAAAGGCCTCATCCCAAACCCGGAGTGGGAGAGACGAATGCGCCAGTAAGGCGAGGCCGGTCTCGACCAAGTGACGGTGTTTGCGCTCGGCAATACCGTTATGCTGAGACGTATGTGGACACGACACGCGGTAGGAGATGCCCGTGTGTTGAAAGTAGCGATGAAGCTTGTGGTATTCACCACCCCAGTCGGACTGAACGGCCTTGATTTTGCAATCCAAAAGGCGTTCAACATGAGCCTGAAAGTTATAAAAGACTTGCTCAACATCAGACTTATGTTTAAGCAAATAAATCCAAGTGAAGCGCGTGTAGTCATCAACAAAACTAACATAATACTTGTACCCCCCCCCCCCCGAAGACGCAATAGCGGGACCCCAAACATTTGAATGAATTAATTCAAGAGGTACAGTAGTGACATGATAAGACGTAGAATACGGTAGTTGATGACTCTTAGCACGCTGACATGCATCACACACTAATGGTGAATTATTTGAACTAGAACAAGGAAGGTCATGGCTCCAAACAATGGAGGTGACCACATTATTGGTAGGGTGACCTAGATGTTGATGCCATTGCGACGACGAAACGCGGACACTGGATGAAGCATGGCGAGATGACGAGGATAATGCACGAGCAAAGGGAATCGGGTAGAAGACCCCCCCCCCCTGCGACTGCTACCTTGAAGAATGACGTGCCTGGTTGGTTTGTCCTTAACAAAGAAAAGACGACAGTGAAACTCAACAAACACGTCATTATCACAAACAAGACGGTAGACAGAAATGAGATGCTCTCGGATGTGTGGAACATGAAGGATGTTGCGCAGTTTAAGAGATGAACCGGGTAAACGGGAATGAGCAATGTGTGAAATAGACAAACCTGCACCATTTGCCACCTGAACCTGGTCCTTGCCATCATAGCGCTCGTGAACCTGGAGGCGTTCCAGATCACTCGTCAGGTGATCCGTAGCCCCGGTGTCCAATACCCAAGGATAGTCGACGGTGTTGGTGGAGGCCGAGTTGGCGGAGCGAGTGTTGTGGTCTTGGTCATAGCGCTTGCGACAATCATCGGCCTCATGCCCCCAATTTTTGCAAATTTGACACTGGGGGCGCCAACGATTGTTGCGACGGCCACCACCGTTGTTGTTGCCGTCGTTACCCCCGCCACTTTGCCGACCATTGCCGGTGTAGGAGGGGTTGCAGTCATAGCCACCGCTGGGGCCTCCGTTGCCGCCTTAGCGGTCGTGCCCGGGCTGGCCGTTGCCATCGGCCGAGCGACCCCCACCCTGGGAGGGGTAGGGCTCCGAGTAGGGAGCACGTCCGCCCTGGCCGTAGGAGCCCGAGCGAGTCACGTCGTTGGCGGAGGGAGTCCAGCCCTCCGACGCACTCTGCTGAGCCTACAATGCTTCGAACGACAAGACGAGCGAGTAGAAGCTGGAGTAGGGAATAGGTGTGTTACTCACACCCAGGGAGGCGGCGATGGAGTTGTAGGCGGAGCCGAGTCCGGTGAGGATGTGATCAATGAGCTCATCATCACGAATAGGATAACCGGCGGCAGCCATGGTGTCGGCGAGGGCCTTCATCTTGTGCATGTACTCAGCCGCGGACATCTCCTCCTTCCGCAGCGTCTGGAGTTGACGCCGGATGTGACGGACGTTGGCGCGACTCTGCACGCCGTACATGGCACCGACGACACGCCTGCGCTGTCTCGCAGCTGATGAGCTGACAGGCGATGTCCTCCTCCACGGAGGTAAGGAGGATGCCCTTGACCTTCTGATCCTGAGTCCACCAATGATGGTACGCCGGATTAGCGGCGGTCGTCGCGGCGTCGCCAGTCCCGACGGTGATGGTCTTGTCGGGTGCCGTTATGGTGCCGTCCAGGTAGCCATGGAGGTTGGCGCCGGCTAAGACGGTGCCGGCGATGCCTCCCCACAGCATGAAGTTGTGGCGGCCAAGACGAACGGTGATCGCCGAAATGGCGAGGGCGGCGGGAACGGTGGCAGCCGCGGGCCAGGTGATGGTGCCAACGCTGTTGGAGAGCGAAAGGGCGGCGGACGACATCGCGGCGGCGCAGAGGAGGACAGCGCGCGGCGGCGGAGAAGAAACTCGCGGCGGCAGCGGCGCGGAAGGGCAGCGCGCGGCGGCGGAGACGGGGATGGATCGGGTGGCGCGTAGCGTTCGCGCGGCAGCCCTGTGGGTAGCTAGCAAGCAGCTGGATGGATCCTGCGTATGCGCGTAGCTAGCTAGCAAGCGGCGGCGGCGACGTGGAAGCTAGCTAGCAAGCAGCGGCGACGCGGACGATGGGATCGGGCGGCGGCGCGAGGGACGTGCGGGGGCGGCCCGACCTGGCTGATACCAAGTTAAAAAGATAGGTTTAGGGTTTTGCGTGGATGGCTAACATCCAGCCTCATTTCTCTTTATATAGATAATTATAATACAAATACATACGTATACAAATACTTATACATGTACAATATGCTAGACCTATTTTACATTTCCTTTCATCGCCCCGGCGCAAGGCAGCTTGCTGTCTTCCCGATCTATCTGAATTTCAGAGAGGAGACACGCAGACGCAGGTCGCTTTTCTCCTAATCCATCTGAATTTCAGCGAGAAGACATGCAGCTCGCTGTCATCTGAATCAATCTGAATTTCAGAGAAAAGACATGCAGTTAGCTGTCCTCCGAATCTATCTGAATTTCAGAGAAAAGACAGGCAGCTAGAGCTAGCTAGGTTCAGCACTACTCTTCCACCTTTTTGACTTGCTCAACGATACGTGTCGCTTCAGCTGCAACTCCACCACTCATATATATTTACCTGATCAAATGCTAAAAAACAACCAATTCGTAAATTCAGGGGATGAAAGTTGAGCAAGAACGTGGAGGCCGGGATGGCAAATATGTTCCTCCACGAGAAGTAAATCTATGCCTCTTACGAAGAGAAAAAAAACTCATATTTTTCCTTTTTCCAAGCGGCATGATTGTGCCTCCACAAAAAGTAAATTTGTTCCTCTCGCAGAAAGAAAAAAAATGCATGTTTTTATGTTTTTTTTTCTAATTCTTTTCTCAAAACCAAGAAAAATAGAAATGTCAAAAAAATCAGAAATTTTTATCTAAAATAGAAAAAGGCGTACAAAAATATAAAAAAAATTGAAGGGAGCGCCTGAGATGCGACACGTGGCGGCGGCTGAGAACGCGCCAAGTGGCACGCTCCCAGCCCACCAAAGTGACCCTTGCTGATTAGTTGCTCTCGGAAAAGAGAAGAATCAGCCTCATGACCGAGCTTCAGCGCAGGCACGTCCAATTGACACGCGCGAGCCCAGTGTGGACCACAAGCCTTCAGCGTTCTTTTTCGTCCATTTCATCACATTTTTTCTTTATTTTTATGTTTGCTTATATTTTAAAGTAGTCCAAATATATTTATTGTAAAAATCATAATACATACAAAAATTAAAAATTTAATAGTGCGTATGTAAAATGTTGAATGTGTACAAAAATCTAACGCGTAGTAAAATTGTATAATGTGTCTGAAAAAAGTAGACATAAAAGCATATATATGAAAAAATGTTAATCCTGCATTTGAAAAATGGTCAACATGTATATAAAAAAATTCCTGATGTATAGAGAAAATGTACAATGTGTATTGAGAAAAACAGAAATCAAAAGATATATGTATTTAAAAATGATAATCATGTATTTAAAAATGTTAAACATGTATATAAAAAAGATCTTGCTGTATTAAAAAATGTTTAATGTGTATGGAAAAAAGTAGAAATAATAAAAATATAAGTTTTAAATAATTTTGATCAGGTATTTGTAAGATGTTAAATGTGTGTATAGGAATGTTCCTGGTGTATACGTAAAGTGTAGGATGTGTATAAAAAAGTTGACATGAAAATATATGTTTGAAAAAATATTAATCTTGTATTTGAAAAATGATCGGCGTTTACATAAAAATACTTATACAATGTAAACAATAATGTTTGTGTAGATTTAAATATGTTTATCACCATTAGAAAATGTGTATGACATTTTAAAATAAATATTCAAGTGTTTCCAGGAAAATTCTTGAAATTTTAGAAATTGTTTATACAGTTTATAAAAAAATGTGTGCATAGTTGAAATAAATGTTTATTGTCAATAACAAATGTTCAATGGGTACTTGAATTTTCTTACCATGTATTCAAAAAAGTGTTCAAAACTATATATTAAAAGAAAAATGTACGTCGTCTATTTGAGTAATGTTGAACATGTATCAGAAAAAAATGTTTCACGTGTAAACTATAAATGTCTATTGTGTACTGAAAAAATAGACATGTGTAAAAAAAACACCAATGAAAACCAACAAAAGAAACAAAACAGAAAACTGCAGAAAAAGAAAAAATAGTGAAACATGGAAAAGAAACAAAGACAATCGGTGAAAAACCAAATAAAATAAAGAAACTAATGAAAACCGAGAAAGAAATGAACAAACCTTGTGAAAAATAAAGAAAACGCATAACCGCCCGCGAAAAGAAGTGAAGATACAAAGGAAAGCAAACAGAAGACAAAATATATTTTTTTAAAACCAGAAAAACCAACAAAAAAGACGAGCCAAAAACCAACACAACGACCGAACCGAAAGAAATCACAAGCGTCTCGATTAAAACCAAGTGAACGAAAATAGTCCGGCCTAGTAGCTACAAGGGGAGGGGGTTGACTGCGTTATAAACGAGATACGCGCACCTAAATGGGTACCTTTTTTTAGGGAAAATGGGTACCCTTTTTTAGATGAAAGGGTATCGCTTAATTAGTTGCTCATGTCAAACAAGTAGGCCACAATTATTGAATTTGGGTGTCCAAGTAGTAGTAGGCACATACTAGGGACAGAGGAGTAATTAGCAGTTTGTCGGATTTGTCTAAAAAAAGTAGCATTGTCGGATATCCAGCGGCCATCACTCCCTTCATGAATTTGGCACTAAATTATAAATGGAAATTAATTTTCTAAAAACATGTGAAGGAGAGACAGCTTGGAGTTTCACACTGCCTTGACTAGCTCGCTCGGTGCCTTCCTAGAGATTTCAGATTAGAGTAACTTGTTTCCTTTTAATCAAACGCTAAATTTATAATTTAAAGTTATAATTTCTGAACACTTTGCAGTTGTATGTTCACTAAGCTCCATAAGGGTGGAAGCTCTTTCAATCAATTGAGGTCTTTAATTTGAGATTTGGTCCACGGTTTCGACTTGGTCAACACGTTGTGCTTTATGGAGTAATATGCTCATGGGTGGGCCCGTTGGTATGTGGCTCGGTTTTGGAGCGATATGAGTTGATTGAGCACTGCTATAGGGACGACAAGCTGCTGCCCGATCTTCACACGATGCGTTGAATCAACCATGAGATTGCATTATTTTGCTAATCACCGTCGTTCAAATTAGGCATCATGCATGAATCGTCTGTGGACCATCGTGTGCAGAGCATTTTTGGAGTTGATTCAGATCAACGACTTCGAGAGCCCGTAGCAAGGTGGATGTTTATCTGATCAAGCCAAGTTTGATGTGAATGTGCATTGAGTGTGATATATTGTTCTGGAGTATGTATACATATGAGGATGCCACGGTCCATGTACGGAAGCGACGCAGCGAAGCACGAGCCACACTGTCAGCCACTCATCCACACCACGCAACCACCACAGCATTACCATGCGGCTAGATCCCATCCTAAAACAAATGGTTGAACACTACTATTTAAATCGAAACCGACATACAAAAGAACTAAAACGAATACAACGCGGATTACAGATAACACAACGCGGATTACAGATAACATAGCGCTGAAAGGCAACCTCTAGCAAACATCAGCAACAAGCTCTGGGTCAGCAATGCCCTTCCAGTGCGCCGACTGAAAACCACCTACGCAACCTTTGCCTAAGAAGCGCCACGTCACGATGTCGTTCTTGTTCTCTTGGTTTCCGCAGACCAGCCTAGGAATTAATCCAAACCGAAACCTGATACATCTCTTCCCATAATCTAGTACTAATCCCATTACCTATTTATTTTCTACAAAAACTAAAGTTTTTTCCTTTCATCAGCCCTCGCAAGAAATGAGACACACCCATTATCTTCTTGCACAAACAGCGAATACAACTCATAACATGTTATTCTTTGATCATCCCCTGCCATAAATGAGACACACCCGCTTTCTTCTTGCATAAAGAGACACTCATAACATTGACATTGAACAGTAGTTAATATCTAAAATGGATTATCCCTAACCCCTTTTACTCGGCAAGGATAAATTCATTACATGTAATAAGTATACCACCCCTAAACCACAATAATCTGGTTGCCAAACTTGTTGCCAGTTAACTACTCCTACATGATACTTGTTTGCACAATCATCTTCTTGACACACTGTCATGAGGGTTGTTCAGCGCTTCGACTCCCTACACACCTCCAACCTACAGTGGGTCAACTCCGCCAATGTGATCCTCCTGCCGAAAAAGGATGGGGCAGAAGGCATCTCTGATTATAGGCCTATTAGCCTTATCCACACCGTCGCCAAAATTATTGCCAAAGTTCTCTCGCTTCATCTTGATCCACACATGGATGACCTTGTCTCCAACGCTCAAAGTGCCTTCATCAAGAGATGAAGCATCCACGGCAATTTCATGTACGTCCCGAATTTTGAACGAAATATGCCCTAGAGGCAATAATAAAGTTATTATTTATTTCCTTATTTCATGATAAATGTTTATTATTCATGCTAGAATTGTATTAACCAGAAACATAATACATGTGTGAATACATAGACAAACAGAGTGTCACTAGTATGCCTCTACTTGACTAGCTCGTTGATCAAAGATGGTTAAGTTTCCTAACCATTGACATGGGTTGTCATTTGATTAACGGGATCGCACCATTAGGAGAATGATGTGATTGACTTGACTCATTCCGTTAGCTTAGCACCCGATCGTTTAGTATGTTGCTATTGCTTTCTTCATGACTTATACATGTTCCTATGACTATGAGATTATGCAACTCCCGTTTACTGGAGGAACACTTTGTGTGCTATCAAACATCACAACGTAACTGGGTGATTATAAAGGTGCTCTACAGGTGTCTCCGAAGGTACTTGTTGGGTTGGCGTATTTCGAGATTAGGATTTGTCATTCCGATTGTCGGAAAGGTATCTCTGGCCCTCTCGGTAATGCATATCACTTAAGCCTTGCAAGCATTGCAACTAATGAGTTAGTTGTGGGATGATGTATTACGGAACGAGTAAAGAGACTTGCCAGTAACGAGATTGAACTAGGTATTGAGATACCGACAATCGAATCTCGGGCAAGTAACATACCGATGACAAAGGGAACAACGTATGTTGTTATGCGGTCTGACCAATAAAGATCTTCGTAGAATATGTGGGAGCCAATATGAACATCCAAGTTCCGCTATTGGTTATTGACCGGAGACGTGTCTCGGTCATGTCTACATAGTTCTCGAACCCGTAGGGTCTGCACGCTTAACGTTTCGATGGCAGTTGTATTATGAGTTTATATGTTTTAATGTACCGAAGGTTGTTCGGAGTCCCGGATGTGATCACGGACATGAAGATTGATATATTGGAAGCCTATGTTTGGATATCGGAAGTGTTCCGGGTGAAATTGGGATTTTACCGGAGTACCGGGAGGTTACCGGAACCCCCCGGGGACTTAATGGTCCTTAGTGGGCCTTGGTGGAAAGAGAGGAGAGGCAGCCAGGGCATGGGCCGCGCCCCCTCCCCCCTAGTCTGAATAGGACAAGGAGAGGGGGGCGGCGCCCCCCCCTTCCTTCTTCTCCTCCACCTCTTTCCCCTCTCTCTCCTAGTCCAACAAGGAAAAGAGGGGGGGGAGTCCTACTCCCGGTAGGAGTAGGACTCCTCCTGGCGCGCCCCTCTCTAGGCCAGCCGCGCCCTCCCCCTTGCTCCTTTATATACGGGGGCAGGGGGCACCCCATAGACACAGCAATTGATCGTTTAATCTTTTAGCTGTGTGCGGTGCCCCCCTCCACCATAGTCCACCTCGATAATACTGTAGTGGTGCTTAGGCGAAGCCCTGCGTCGGTAGAACATCATCATCGTCACTACGCCGTCGTGCTGACGAAACTCTCCCTCAACACTTGCCTGGATCGGAGTCCGAGGGACGTCATCGGGCTGAACGTGTGCTGAACTCGGAGGTGCCGTATGTTCGGTACTTGATCGGTTGGATCGTGAAGACGTACGACTACATCAACCGCGTTGTGCTAACGCTTTCGCTTTCGGTCTACGAGGGTATGTGGACAACACTCTTCCCTCTCGTTGTTATGCATCACCATGATCTTGCGTGTGCGTAGGAAATTTTTTGAAATTACTACGTTCCCCAACAGTGGCATCCGAGCCAGGTTTTATGCGAAGATGTCATATGCACGAGGAACACAAGTGACTTGTGGGCGATACAAGTCATACTGCTTACCGGCATGTCATACTTTGGTTCGGCGGTATTGTTGGATGAAGCGGCCCGGACCGACATTACGCGTATGCTTACGCGAGACTGGTTCTACCGACGTGCTTTGCACACAGGTGGCTAGCGGGTGTCAGTTTCTCCAACTTTAGTTAAACCGAGTGTGGCTACGCCCGGTCCTTGAGAAGGTTAAAACAACACTAACTTGACGAACTATCGATGTGGTTTTGATGCGTAGGTAAGAACGGTTCTTGCTCAGCCCGTAGCAGCCACGTAAAACTTGCAACAACAAAGTAGAGGACGTCTAACTTGTTTTTGCAGCGCATGTTGTGATGTGATATGGTCAAGGCATGATGCTATATTTTATTGTATGAGATGATCATGTTTTGTAACCGAGTTATCGGCAACTGGCAGGAGCCATAAGGTTGTCGTTTTATTGTATGCAATGCAATCGCCCTGTAATGCTTTACTTTATCACTAAGCGGTAGTGATAGTCGTAGAAGCATAAGTTGGCGAGACGACAACGATGCTACGATGGAGATCAAGGTATCGCGCCGGTAACGATGGTGATCCTGACGGTGCTTCGGAGATGGAGATCACAAGCACAAGATGATGATGGCCATATCATATCACTTATATTGATTGCATGTGATGTTTATCTTTTATGCATCTTATCTTGCTTTGATTGACGGTAGCATTATAAGATGATGTCTCACTAAGTTATCAAGATATATGTATTGTCCCTCAGTATGCACCATTGCGAAAGTTCTTCGTGCTGAGACACCACGTGATGATCGGGTGTGATAGGCTCTATGTTCAAATACAACAGGTGCAAAACAGTTGCACACGCGGAATACTCAGGTTAAACTTGACGAGCCTGGCATATAACAGATATGGCCTCGGAACACTGAGACCGAAAGGTCGAGCGTGAATCATATAGTAGATATGATCAACATAGTGATGTTCACCATTGAAACTACTCCATCTCACGTGATGATCGGACATGGTTTAGTTGATATGGATCACGTGATCACTTAGATGATTAGAGGGATGTCTATCTAAGTGGGAGTTCTTAAGTAATATGATTAATTGAACTTTAATTTATCATGAACTTAGTCCTGGTAGTATTAGCATATCTATGTTATAGATCAATAGCTCGCATTTAGCTCCTCTGTTTTATTTTTGATATGTTCCTAGAGAAAACAGATCATTGATTATCGGTAGTGGGTACTTGTTCTTGATGGTTACTTCATTCAATCCTCGATAATCAACAACCATCCTTAACGATCCATCCTTCTTCTCCACTAGAAGTACTGGCGATCCCCAAGGCGAAGAACTTGGGCGAATATAACCTTTATCCAGTAACTCCTTAATCTGCTTCTTAATTTCTTCCAAATCCTTTGCGGGCATCCTATATGGTCTCTTAGATATTGGCCTTGTGCCTGGCAAAAGCTCAATCAAAAACTCAATATCTCTATCCGGTGGCATGCCTGGCAACTCTTCTGGAAATACATCAGGGAAATCCTTCACTACTGGTACTTCCTCCTGCACAACTCATGTTAACGAATTTACTTGAGTCATTTTGGGCACATGTCGGGATACATACTTGATTCTTCTCCCTTCTGGGCTGGTCAGCAAAATTGACTTACTGGCGCAATCGATGTTTCCTCCATACATCGACAGCCAATCCATACCCAGAATTACATCCAAACCTTGTGATTCCAAAATGATCAAATCCGAGGGAAACACATGCCTACCTATACTCAATGGCACTTGAAAACATCCCTTACTAGCCATATACTCCGCTCCTGGTGAGCTTACTAGCATAGGTGTTCTAAGAACTTTGATGGGCAGGTTATACTTATCCAAAAATCCCCTTGATATGTATGAATGTGATGCACCAGTACCGAAAAGAACAAGTGCAGTAAATGACTTAACCAAAAACTCGCCGATTACTGCATCCGGCTGCTCTTCAACCTCCTCCACGTTAACGTGGTTCACCTGTCCCCTATTGAAAGGGTTCGACTTCTTCCTAGAGCTTCCATTACCATTTCCATTCTGGGATTCAGGACATTCATTGGCATAATGTCCGGTCTTCTGGCACTTAAAGCAAGTGACTTGGCTCAGGTCTCTCTTGGCTGGGGTTGATGGGTTGGTACGGTTCTGGCCGTTGCTTCCTCCATTCCCATTACCATTCTTGGTGCCATTATGATTGTGCGAGCTACCTCCTCCATGGGTATGCTGAAAATGTCCTCCCGGTCTAGGGGTAAAACGTGGCTTCTGCTGAGCTCCTGAATTGTACTTCCCTTGTCCATACTTCCTCTTGCAATTCTCAATTTGCTGCTGCTTCCCTTCAATCATGAGAGCACGATCTACCAACTCCTGGTAGTTGTTGAAGGTTGCTACCATCAACTGCATGCTCAACTCATCGTTCAGTCCTTCCAGAAACTTCTCCTGCTTAGCTGCATCCGTAGCAACGTCATCTGGGCATAATGTGCTAGCTTACTAAAGTCCTCCACATACTGGCCAACTGTCCGTCCTCCTTGGCACAAGTTGCGAAACTCTCGCTTCTTCATGGCCATAGCTCCTGCTGAAACATGGGCAGTACGGAAAGCCTGCTGGAACTGGTCCCATGTGACAGTGTTGATAGGGAAGGTGGCGGTGAAATACTCCCACCATGATGTTGGAAATATGCCCTAGAGGCAGTAATAAAATGGTTATTATTATATTTCTTTGTTCATGATAATTGTCTATTGTTCATGCTATAATTGTGTTATCCGGAAATCGTAATACATGTGTGAATACATAGACCACAACACGTCCCTAGTGAGCCTCTAGTTGTCTAGCTCGTTGATCAAAAGATAGTCATGGTTTCCTGACTATGGACATTGGATGTCATTGATAACGGGATCACATCATTAGGAGAATGATGTGATGGACAAGACCCAATCCTAAGCATAGCTCAAAGATCATGTAGTTCATTTGCTGTAGCTTTTCCAAATGTCAAGTATCATTTCCTTAGACCATGAGATTGTGCAACTCCCGGATACCGTAGGAGTGCTTTGGGTGTGCCAAACGTCATAACGTAACTGGGTAACTATAAAGGTACACTACAGGTATCTCCGAAAGTGTCTGTTGGGTTGGCACGAATCGAGACTGGGATTTGTCACTCCGTATGACGGAGAGGTATCTCTGGGCCCACTCGGTAATGCATCATCATAATGAGCTCAATGTGACCAAGTGGTTGATCACGGGATCATACATTACGGTACGAGTAAAGTGACTTGCCGGTAACGAGATTGAACGAGGTATTGGGATACCGACGATCGAGTCTCGGGCAAGTAATGTATCGATTGACAAAGGGAATTGTATACGGATTGATTGAATCCTCAACATCATGGTTCATCCGATGAGATAATCGAGGAGCATGTGGGAGCCAACATGGGTATCCAGATCCCGTTGTTGGTTATTGACCGGAGAGTCGTCTCGGTCATGTCTGCGTGTCTCCCGAACCCGTAGGGTCTACACACTTAAGGTTCGGTGACGCTAGGGTTGTTGAGATATTAGTATACAGTAACCCGAAAGTTGTTTGGAGTCCCGGATGAGATCCCGGACGTCACGGGGAGTTCCGGAATGGTTCGGAGGTGAAGATTTATATATAGGAAGTCAAGTTTCGGCCATCGGGAAACTTTCGGGGGTAATCGGTATTGTACCGGGACCACCGGAAGGGTCCCGGGGGTCCACCGGGTGGGGCCACCTATCCCGGAGGGCCCCATGGGCTTAAGTGGGAGGGGAACCAGCCCCTAGTGGGCTGGTGCGCCCCCCCATGGCCCCGCTGCGCCTAGGGTTGGAAACCCTAGGGGTGGGGGGCGCCCCACTTACCTTGGGGGGCAAGCCACCCCCTTGGCCGCGCCCCCCTTGGAGATGGCATCTCCTAGGGCCGGCACCCCCTAGGGGTCCTATAAATAGTGGGGGGAGGGAGGGAAGCCGCACCCTAGCCCCTGGCCTCTCCCTCTCCCTCCCGTGACACTCCTCCGTCTCCCTGTGCTTAGCGAAGCCCTGCCGAGATCACCGTTGCTTCCACCACCACGCCGTTGTGCTGCTGTATCTTCATCAACCTATCCTTCCCCCTTGCTGGATCAAGTTGGAGGAGACGTCTTCCCAACCATAAGTGTGTTGAACGCGGAGGTGCCGTCCGTTCGGCGCTAGGTCATCGGTGATTTGGATCACGACGAGTACGACTCCATCAACCCCGTTCTCTTGAACGCTTCCGCGCGCGATCTACAAGGGTATGTAGATGCACTCCTCTCTCCCTCATTGCTAGATGACTCCATAGATTGATCTTGGTGATGCGTAGAAAATTTTAAAATTCTGCTACGTTCCCCAACAGTGGCATCATGAGCTAGGTCTATGCGTAGTTTCTATGCATGAGTAGAACACAAAGTAGTTGTGGGCGTTGATATTGTCAATTTGCTTGCTTGTTACTAGTCTTATCTTGATTCGGCGGTATCGTGGGATGAAGCGGCCCGGTCCGACCTTACACGTACGCTTACGTGAGACTGGTTCCACCGATTGACATGCACTAGTTGCATAAGGTGGCTGGCGGGTGTCTGTCTCTCCCACTTTAGTCGGATTGGATTCAATGAAAAGGGTCGTTATGTAGGGTAAATAGAAATTGACATATCACGTTGTGGTTTTGGCGTAGGTAAGAAACGTTCTTGCTAGAAACCTATAGCAGCCACGTAAAAATTTGCAACAACAATTAGAGGACGTCTAACTTGTTTTTGCAGCATGTGCCGTGTGACGTGATATGGCCAAAAGGATGTGATGAATGATATATGTGATGTATGAGATTGATCATGTTCTTGTAATAGGAATCACGACTTGCATGTCGATGAGTATGACAACCGGCAGGAGCCATAGGAGTTGTCTTTATTTATTTATGACCTGTGTGTCAACATAAACATCATGTAATTACTTTACTTTATTGCTAAAGCGTTAGCCATAGTAGTAGAAGTAATAGATGACGAGACAACTTCAAGAAGACACGATGATGGAGATCATGGTGTCATGCCGGTGACAATGATGATCATGGAGCCCCGAAGATGGAGATCAAAAGGAGCAAATGATATTGGCCATATCATGTCACTATTTGATTGCATGTGATGTTTATCATGTTTTACATCTTATTTGCTTAGAACAACGGTAGCTTAAATAAGATGATCCCTCGTAATAATTTCAACAAAGTGTTCCCCCTAACTGTGCACCGTTGCGAAGGTTCATTGTTTTGAAGCACCACGTGATGATAGGGTGTGATAGATTCTAACGTTCGAATACAACGGGTGTAAACTAGATTTACACACGCAATACACTTAGGTTGACTTGACGAGCCTAGCATGTACAGACATGGCCTCGGAACACAGAAGACCGAAAGGTCGAGCATGAGTCATATAGAAGATACGATCAACATGAAGATGTTCACCGATGTTGACTAGTCCGCCTCACGTGATGATCGGACACGGCCTAGTTAACTCGGATCATGTTTCACTTAGATGACTGGAGGGATGTCTATCTGAGTGGGAGTTAATTGAGTAATTTGATTAGATGAACTTAATTATCATGAACTGAGTCTAAAATCTTTACAATATGTCTTGTAGATCAAATGGCCCACGTTGTCCTCAACTTCAACGCGTTCCTAGAGAAAACCAAGCTGAAAGATGATGGCAGCAACTATACGGACTGGGTCCGGAACCTGAGGATCATCCTCATAGCTGCCAAGAAAGATTATGTCCTAGAAGCACCGCTAGGTGACGCACCCATCCCAGAGAACCAAGATGTTATGAACGCTTGGCAGTCACGTGCTGATGATTACTCCCTCGTTCAGTGCGGCATGCTTTACAGCTTAGAACCGGGGCTGCAAAAGCGTTTTGAGAGACACGGAGCATATGAGATGTTCGAAGAACTGAAAATGGTTTTCCAAGCTCATGCCCGGGTCGAGAGATATGAAGTCTCCGACAAGTTCTTCAGTTGTAAGATGGAGGAAAATAGTTCTGTCAGTGAGCACATACTCAAAATGTCTAGGTTGCATAACCGCTTAACTCAGCTGGGAGTTAATCTCCTGGATGACGGGGTCATTGACAGAATCCTTCAGTCGCTTCCACCGAGCTACAAGAGCTTTGTGATGAACTTCAATATGCAGGGGATGAAAAAGACCATTCTTGAGGTATATTCAATGCTGAAATCAGCACAGGTGGAAATCAAAAAGGAACATCAAGTGTTGATGGTGAATAAAACCACTAAGTTCAAGAAAGGCAAGGGTAAGAAGAACTTCAAGAAGGACGGCAAGGGAGTTGCCACGCCCGGTAAGCAAGCTTCCGGGAAGAACCCAAAGAATGGACCCAAGCCCGAGACTGAGTGTTTTTATTGCAAGGGAAGTGGTCACTGGAAGCGGAACTGCCCCAAATACTTAGCGGACAAGAAGGCCGGCAACATTAAAGGTATATGTGATATACATGTAATTGATGTGTACCTTACCAGTACTCGTTGTAGCTCCTGGGTATTTGATACCGGTGCGGTTGCTCACATTTGTAACTCAAAGCAGGAGCTGCGGAATAAGCGGAGACTGGCGAAGGATGAGGTGACGATGCGCGTCGGGAATGGTTCCAAGGTCGATGTGATCGCCGTCGGCACGCTGCCTCTATATTTACCTACGGGATTAGTTTTAAACCTCAATAATTGTTATTTAGTGCCAGCTTTGAGCATGAACATTGTATCAGGATCTCATTTAATTCGAGATGGCTACTCATTTAAATCCGAGAATAATGGTTGTTCTATTTATATGAGAGATATGCTTTATGGTCATGCTCCGCTGGTGAATGGTTTATTCTTAATGAATCTCGAGCGTAATGTTACACATATTCATAGTGTGAATACCAAAAGATGTAAGGTTGATAATGATAGTCTCACATACTTGTGGCACTGCCGTCTTGGTCACATAGGTGTCAAACGCATGAAGAAGCTCCATGCAGATGGACTTTTGGAGTCTCTTGATTACGAATCATTTGACATGTGTGAACCATGCCTCATGGGTAAAATGACCAAGACTCCGTTCTCAGGAACAATGGAGCGAGCAACCAACTTATTGGAAATCATACATACTGATGTGTGCGGTCCAATGAGTGTTGAGGCTCGCGGTGGATATCGTTATGTTCTCACCCTCACTGATGACTTGAGTAGATATGGGCATGTCTACTTAATGAAACACAAGTCCGAGACCTTTGAAAAGTTCGAGGAATTTCAGAGTGAGGTTGAGAATCAACGTGACAGAAAAATCAAGTTCTTGCGATCAGATCGTGGGGGAGAATACTTGAGTCACGAATTTGGCACACACTTAAGGAAATGTGGAATAGTTTCACAACTCATGCCGCCTGGAACACCTCAGCGTAATGGTGTGTCCGAACATCACAATCGCACTCTATTGGATATGGTGAGATCTATGATGTCTCTTACCGATTTACCGCTGTCATTTTGGGGCTATGCTTTAGAGACTGTCGCATTCACTTTAAATAGGGCTCCGTCGAAATCCGTTGAGACGACACCGTATGAATTATGGTTTGGGAAGAAACCTAAGCTGCCATTTCTAAAAGTTTGGGGATGCGATGCTTATGTCAAGAAAGTTCAACCTGAAAAGCTCGAACCCAAATCAAAAAAATGTGTCTTCATAGGATACCCTAAAGAAACTATTGGGTATACCTTCTACCTCTGATCCGAAGGCAAGATCTTTGTTGCCAAGAATGGGTCCTTTCTAGAGAAAGAGTTTCTCTCGAAAGAAATAAGTGGTAGGAAAGTAGAACTTGATGAAGTATTACCTCTTGAACCGGTAAGTGGCGCAGCTCAAGAAAATGTTCCTGAGGTGCCTGCACCGACTAGAGAGGAAGTTGATGATGATGATCATGAAACTTCATATCAAGTTGCTACTGAACTTCGTAGGTCCACGAGGACACGTTCCGCACCAGAGTGGTACGGCAACCCTGTCTTGGAAATCATGTTGTTAGACAACGGTGAACCTTCAAACTATAAAGAAGCGATGGCGGGCCTGGATTCCGACAAATGGCTGGAAGCCATGAAATCCAAGATAGGATCCATGTATGAAAACGAAGTATGGACTTTGACTGACTTGCCCGATGATCGGCGAGCCATAGAAAATAAATGGATCTTTAAGAAGAAGACAGACGCGGATGGTAACGTAACCATCTATAAAGCTCGGCTTGTCGCTAAGGGTTATCGACAAGTTCAAGGGGTTGACTACGATGAGACTTTCTCACCTGTAGCGAAGCTGAAGTCCGTCCGAATCATGTTAGCAATTGCCGCATTCTATGATTATGAGATATGGCAAATGGACGTCAAAACAACATTCCTTAATGGTTTCCTTAAGGAAGAATTGTATATGATGCAGACGGAAGGTTTTGTCGATCCTAGGAATGCTGACAAGGTGTGCAAGCTCCAACGCTCGATTTATGGGCTGGTGCAAGCATCTCAGAGTTGGAACATTCGTTTTGATGAGATGATCAAAGCATTTTGGTTTATGCAGACTTATGGAGAAGCCTGCATTTACAAGAAAGTGAGTAAGAGCTCTGTAGCATTTCTCATACTGTACGTGGATGCCATACTGTTGATGGGAAATGATATAGAATTCTTGGAAAGGATAAAGGCCTACTTGAACAAGTGTTTTTCAATGAAGGATCTTGGAGAAGCTGCTTATATATTAGGCATCAAGATCTATAGAGATAGATCGAGATGCCTCATTGGTCTTTCACAGAGTACGTACCTTGACAAGATATTGAAGAAGTTCAAAATGGATCAGTCAAAGAAGGGGTTCTTGCCTGTATTGCAAGGTACGAGATTGAGCATGGCTCAATGCCCGACCATGGCAGAAGATAGAAAAAAGATGAGTGTCGTCCCCTATGCCTCGGCCATAGGGTCTATCATGTATGCTATGCTGTGTACCAGACCTGATGTAAACCTTGTCGTAAGTTTGGTAGGAAGGTACCAAAGTAATCCCGGCATGGAACACTGGATAGCGGTCAAGAATATCCTGAAGTACCTGAAAAGGACTAAGGATATGTTTCTCGTTTATGGAGGTGACGAAGAGCTCGTCGTAAAGGGTTACGTCGATGCTAGCTCCGGCACAGATCTGGATGACTCTAAGTCACAAACCAGATACGTGTATATTTTGAATGGTGGGGCAGTAAGCTGGTGCAGTTGCAAGCAAAGCGTTGTGGCGGGATCTACGTGTGAAGCGGAGTACATGGCAGCCTCGGAGGCAGCAAAAGAGGCAATCTGGGTGAAGGAGTTCATTACCGACCTAGGAGTCATACCCAATGCGTCGGGCCCGATGACTCTCTTCTGTGATAACACTGGAGCTATTGCCCTTGCCAAGGAGCCCAGGTTTCACAGGAAGACCAGGCATATCAAGCGTCGCTTCAACTACATTCGTGAAAGTGTTCAAAATGGAGACATAGAGATTTGTAAAGTACATACGGACCTGAATGTGGCAGATCCGTTGACTAAACCTCTCCCTAGAGCAAAACATGATCAACACCAGAACTGCATGGGTGTTCGATTCATCACAATGTAACTAGACTATTGACTCTAGTGCAAGTGGGAGACTGTTGGAAATATGCCCTAGAGGCAATAATAAAATGGTTATTATTATATTTCTTTGTTCATGATAATTGTCTATTGTTCATGCTATAATTGTGTTATCCGGAAATCATAATACATGTGTGAATACATAGACCACAACACGTCCCTAGTGAGCCTCTAGTTGACTAGCTTGTTGATCAAAAGATAGTCATGGTTTCCTGACTATGGACATTTGATGTCATTGATAACGGGATCACATTATTAGGAGAATGATGTGATGGACAAGACCCAATCCTAAGCATAGCTCAAAGATCGTGTAGTTCGTTTGCTGTAGCTTTTCCAAATGTCAAGTATCATTTCCTTAGACCATGAGATTGTGCTACTCCCGTATATAGTAGGAGTGCTTTGGGTGTGCCAAACGTCACAACGTAACTGGGTGACTATAAAGGTACACTACAGGTATCTCCGAAAGTGTCTGTTGGGTTGGCACGAATCGAGACTGGGATTTGTCACTCCGTATGACGGAGAGGTATCTCTGGGCCCACTCGGTAATGCATCATCATAATGAGCTCAATGTGACCAAGTGGTTGATCATGGGATCATGCATTACGGTACGAGTAAAGTGACTTGCCGGTAACGAGATTGAACGAGGTATAGGGATACCGACGATCGAGTCTCGGGCAAGTAACGTACCGATTGACAAAGGGAATTGTATATGGATTGATTGAATCCTTGACATCGTGGTTCATCCGATGAGATCATCGAGGAGCATGTGGGAGCCAACATGGGTATCCAGATCCCGCTGTTGGTTATTGACCGGAGAGTCGTCTCGGTCATGTCTGCGTGTCTCCCGAACCCGTAGGGTCTACACACTTAAGGTTCGGTGACGCTAGGGTTGTTGAGATATTAGTATACGGTAACCCGAAAGTTGTTCGAAGTCCCGGATGAGATCTCGGACGTCACGAGGAGTTCCGGAATGGTCCGGAGGTGAAGATTTATATATAGGAAGTCAAGTTTCGGCCATCGGGAAAGTTTCGGAGGTAATCGGTATTGTACCGGGACCACCGGAAGGGTCCGGGGGGTCCACCGGGTGGGGCCACCTATCCCGGAGGGCCCCATGGGCTGAAGTGGGAGGGGGACCAGCCCCTAGTGGGCTGGTGCGCCCCCCCCCCCCATGGGCCCCCCTGCGCCTAGGGTTGGAAACCCTAGGGGTGGGGGGCGCCCCACTTGCCTTGGGGGGCAAGCCACCCCCTTGGCCGCGGCCCCCCTTGGAGATGGCATCTCCTAGGGCCGGCGCCCCCCTAGGGGTCCTATAAATAGTGGGGGGGAGGGAGGG
Organism: Triticum dicoccoides; assembly: GCF_002162155.2. Classification (NCBI taxonomy): domain Eukaryota; kingdom Viridiplantae; phylum Streptophyta; class Magnoliopsida; order Poales; family Poaceae; genus Triticum; species Triticum dicoccoides. The sequence goes on from NC_041388.1 coordinate 332,155,822, forward strand.
CAGCCGCACCCTAGCCCCTGGCCTCTCTCTCTCCCTCCCGTGACACTCCTCCGTCTCCCTATGCTTAGCGAAGCCCTGCCGAGATCACCGTTGCTTCCACCACCACGCCATCGTGCTGCTGGATCTTCATCAACCTCTCCTTCCCCCTTGCTGGATCAAGTTGGAGGAGACGTCTTCCCAACCGTATGTGTGTTGAACGCGGAGGTGTCGTCCATTCGGCGCTAGGTCATTGGTGATTTGGATTACGACGAGTACGACTCCATCAACCCCGTTCTCTTGAACGCTTCCACGCGCGATCTACAAGGGTATGTAGATGCACTCCTCTCTCCCTCGTTGCTATATGACTCCATAGATTGATCTTGGTGATGCGTAGAAAATTTTAAAATTCTGCTACGTTCCCCAACACATGATGCTGCGGGTCCTTCAAGCTGATGTGCGGCAAACTTCACCTTTTCCGCATCTGTGCATCCTGTCGTGGTCAACTCCCTTGCTGTCTTGCGGAGCCAATCATCTGCTACTATAGGCTCGGTGCTACTGGAAAACACCGGCGGATTCATCCTAAGAAAACGGGCTAAGTGATCAACAGGTTGTGGTGGTGGTGGGTTGTTGTTGTTGTTTCCCTGATTCTGATTCTGGACTAGCAACTGCATCAACGTGTTCTGCTGCTGGATCAACTAGGTGAGCTCCGGTGGGAAGGTAAATTCGGGGTCACGTCTCGAAGGCATCTGAGGGTTTAAAAAAGATGAGATTTAAGAATAGAGAAGGGTCTAGAGAGAAAACACTACCCATATGCACATGAGGCAAAAGCAAACAATTCACTTCATTCAATCAAATAAGGGCATACAATCGATCTAACTATCACAAAAGTGCTCGGACTACTATATTTACATGGTGGAATACTACTACTAATTTGGTGGTCTACTAGAAATATTTTTCGGTTACAGACTCCATGATATCTGCTTCAGCTTCATCAACATAGTCATCATCGCTATCATCTGGATCCGAGTCGGTGTCGTCGATGATGATGTAGTCTTCCGGGCGAATCTCCTTGGGTTCTTCGTCTTCTTCTACTAGTCTAGGGCCTCCCATAAATATTCCGATCTTCTTGATCAGATCGTCATTCTTCTCCACTAGTACTTCGATTTCCTCTTCATAATCTTCACGTGTAGCCTTGAGTTCTTCCTCCAGTTCCTTGATTCTAGTCCTTGCCTTCTTCAGATCTATCATGTCGGTGCACATCTGGTTCTCCTGACGTCGAATGTGCTGGTTTAACTCCTGGATAAAAGCTGCAACTAATCTATCCTTTCTGGTGCTGATCATCTCCCGGTGCTCATCTCGGCGGCCACAAATCTAGTAGATAGTATCCTTGAGATTATTGCGGTAAACTTCTCCAATGCGTCCCATGGCGATGTGAGCAGCCATGCTCTTTCCTAGACTCCGGGTTGGTGCATCAAAGGAAAACTCTATGGGCGCAGTGACTGGCATGAACGTCCTTCCTGGAACTTGAACTTGAATCATCCAGCGCTCTTCTTCAGGTAAAGTGACGTTGTAAGTCCCGGCGAAGCTTGGTACTCCTATGTTCAGATATCTAGTGACTTCCTTCAAATGACGTCCAAAGGGTGTATCTTCATCCGGTTGCGTGAACTTGTTCCTTGCATCCGCCATCCTAAAATAGTAGAAATATGAGGAGTCAGAATGAGAAGAGTGAGTAGTGATCTAGGGCTTTACCTTAGTGGTCGTGTCCTACAGTCAACGTGTGCTCTGATACCATCTTGTAGCGACCAGACCTCAAACGGTCCAATCTCTGTGCTCCGGTGTCATCCCTGGATCAGTAATGCTGACACCACACAGTACTTGAAGGATTTATAACAGAGTAGCAATCCCACACTTATTACATCGAGTGTCTCAAAAGAGAACTATTACAATAAATATGGCTTAAGGCCATCTAATAACGATAACAGCGGAAGGCTTGGAAGATAAGTGAGTCCATCAACTCCAACGACATCACTGAGTATAGAACCACGACCTAAAAGCACCTTACTCGTCGTCTGAAAAGTCTACAACATGAACGTTGCAGCCCGAAACGGGTCAGCACATGGAATATCCTAGCAAGGTAACACATAGAGAATAATGGAAGAATAAAGCTATTCTACATGCATATTTGGCTGGTGGAAAGCTCTATGGTTACAGTTTTGCGTAAAGCCAAATTTTCCCTACTACAAAGGAATAAATTTTATTTAACTATCGTGGTGGTTGTTAAACATTGAGAGTGTAGACACCCTCTCAATCCCAATTAAGCATCATCATTCAAACCCAACAAAATTATTTAGAGTAACATGATGAGATTCACATGATAATTCAAGTACTAGATACTCAAGATGTCCATAACCGGGGACATGGCTAACCATGATTAGTTTATACACTCTGTAGAGGTTTGCACACTTTTCCCCACAAGACTCGATCTCCTCCGTTGGGATTCTCGCACTACATGGTGTTTGAGAAACGGATGACCGAGACATAGTCTTTCAGAAGCGCTAGCACCTTACGATCGGGTGGACCGTTACTCCTACTTTCCCCTACATCTGCTAGTCTACTACTGTAAGAGTTCGCACAACTTAGTCAACTATGCTAGAGCCCATAGTAGCTTGTGGCTGCACACGGAAGTTTCTAGTATGAATAATCTCATGATCCCTTTGAGCCTGGGTGGCGGTCCAAAAAAAACAGGCAATCGCTGGAATACCCAGGTGCCTCAATCCACCCAGATGTGTATTTAAGTTGCCACCTTAGATAAACCATTAATTTAACAAACTCACATCTGTCATGGATTTCACTCACCCAATCCACGTCTACTAGCATAGCATGGCATAATAAGCAAACGTAGAAGTAACTCCCAAGGTTTGATAATAAAACAGGTAATAAGTACTACCTCAACTACTTCCCAAACCCATAATTTAATTAGATGCTAATCATGCAATGTGTGAGGATTGATCTAATGCAATAAAAACTGGGTAAAAGGAAGTATGATCAAAGTGTTACTTGCCTTACTGATGATCCGTGAAACCTAGCGATTCGAAGTAGCAAGCGGCGCACTCCGGGTACTCTATCGCAAACAAAAAAGTATACAATAAGTACTCAACTAATGCACAGGTAAAACTCAAATAAGAGATCTAACCAGAAAGTTTAACTTAAGAACTCCGGTTGGTAAAAAGAATCAAATCGAACGAAGCAACGGAAGACAAACGGCAAAATAAACAAGCTTCATTTACTATTCTGGATCTAGGTCAAATTTTACAGAGGCAAAAACTTGTTTGAGTTGGTTAAACATAAAGAGGGTTTTGAGATGAAACTCCAGGCGCTTGAATCGCCTGATTCTGACAAACGAGCGAAAAGTTATACTAGAACGAAAATCGGATCAGGAATCGCGATCAGAAAAATCGCGGATTTAATCCAAAAAAAGAAAAACAACGAACAGACTAACGAACGAACGTTTGTCTGGATCTAAACGATGAACGCGTTCGTTAAAACAAACGAACGAGCAAACGCTTGCTAAATAAACTAAACTGAAAAAACCGATCTATCGAGAAAAAACGGATCTAAAAAAACGAAAAAAAACCGACGGAAAAACCGAACGGTTTTTTTCTAAAAAAAACGGAGGCAACGGTCAACCTTGTCGGCGGCGAACTCCGGCGGCGGCGGCTGCTTAGGGTTTGGGGCGGCGGGGCGCGGCTTTGGGCTGGCTCGGCCCGGGGTCGCGCTATATAAAGCCTCCCCCCGGAGGAGTCCGGGCAGGATACGGCCCGTAGGTCGGTTCGCACATTTTTTTTAATAATTACGCTCAGAAAAAATAAAAGGAATACTAAACTAACTTCAAAAATCCCGAAATAAATTTTCTTCGGCTTCTAAAATCAAACCGCACAGGATGAACATTTATTTGGGGCCTAAATGCAATTTTGAAAAATGTGCATTTTTCCTAAATTCAAATAAAATAGCAAATAAAACCAAAATAAAATCTTATTTGATTTTATTATTAAATCCTCAATATTTCTTTATTTTGGGAAAGTCATTTTATTCCCTCTCTTATATTTTGATAATAGAAATAATTGAAGATAAAATAAATAAAATCAAATGATCCTATTTTTTCAAATTTGAGAAAGCTCAAATATGAAAATAACGAAATCCCCAACTCTCTCCGAGGGTCCTTGAGTTACGTAGAATTTCTAGGATCAACCAAAATGCAATAAAATATGATATGCAATGATGATCTAGTGAATAACATTCCAAATTGAAAATTTGGGATGTTACAAACCTACCCCCATTAAGATGAATCTCGCCCTCGAGATTCGGGTTGGCTAGAAAATAGGAGAGGGTGGTCCTTCAGCAATTCTTCCTCTCGTTTCCAGGTGGCTTCGTCCTTCGTGTGGTGGCTCCACTGAACTTTGCAAAACTTGATAACCTTGCTACAGGTGACTCGGTGGCATACTCAAGAATCTTGACTGGTTTGTCTTCATAGGTCAAATCACTGTCCAACTGAATCGCTTCCAGCGGCACTATATCTCTCAGTGGTATATCAGCCATCTCTGCATGGCATTTCTTCAACTGGGAAACGTGGAATACATCGTGAACTCCTGACAATCCTTCGGGCAATTTCAACTTGTAGGCTACTTCTCCCATATGCTCCAAAACCTTGTATGGTCCTACAAAGCGTGGTGCTAACTTTCCCTTAACTCCAAAGCACTTAACTTCTCGAAGTGGAGATACTCGAAGATAAACTCGGTCTTCGACTTCGTAAACTGCCTCCTTGCGTTTAGAACCTGCGTAGCTCTTCTGCCTGTATTGGGCTACCTTGAGCCTATCGCGAATCAATTTTACTTTCTGTTCAGACTCCTCAATCAGATCCGGTCCAAACAACTGGCGGTCTCCAACTTCGTCCAATGACAATGGTGTTCTGCATCTTCTTCCATACAAAGCTTCAAAAGGGGCCATCTTCAAACTGGATTGATAACTGTTGTTATAAGAGAACTCTGCGTATGGCAAATTCTCGTCCCAACTAGATCCATAATCTAGCGCACAAGCTCTTAGAATATCCTCCAAAATCTGATTGACTCTCTCGGTCTGTCCATCTGTCTGCGGATGGAAAGCTGTACTGAACTCTAGCCTGGTACCCAAAGTTTCATGCAACTGATTTCAAAACTTTAAGGTAAACTGGGTTCCTCTATCTGATACAATGCTCCTTGGAACTCCATGCAGACATACAATCCTGGTCATGTATATCTTTGCTAACTTAGCACTGGTATAGGTAGTCTTCATTGGAATGAAATGAGCTACCTTTGCCAAACGATCGACTACAAACCAAATCGAGTCATAGCCTGAACGAGTTCTGGGCAATCCTGTAATAAAATCCATGCCTAACTTATCCCACTTCCATTTGGGTATCGGCAATGGCTGTAGCAATCCCGCTGGCTTCTGATGCTCTGCCTTTACTCTCTGACATACATCACAAACTGCTACATACTCCGCAATATCCTTCTTCATTCCGGTCCACCAGAAAGTATCCTTCAAATCCAAATACATCTTGGTATTTCCTGGGTGAATCGAATATGTTGAACCATGGGCCTCTTACAGAATTAACTTCCTGATCTCCGAATCATTAGGCACATAAACACGGTCTTCAAACCATAAGGTATCGTGCTCATCCTCACGAAATCCTTTAGCTTTTCCCTTACTCATTTTCTCCTTAATAGAAGTGATCTCCTTGTCAGTCTTTTGAGCTTCTCTGATCTTATCCATCAAAGTAGACTGAATCTCCAATGCGGCTACATAGCCTCTCGGGACTATCTCCAAACATAGCTCACGAAGATTCTCGGCTAACTCTCTTGGTAAATCTCCCGTCATTAAGGTGTTGACATGGCTTTTACGGCTCAACGCGTCAGCTACTACGTTAGCCTTTCCAGGGTGATAATGCAATCTCATATCATAATCCTTGATGATCTCCAACCATCTCCTTTGCCTCAGATTCAACTCCTTCTGCGTGAAAATATACTTCAAACTCTTGTGATCCATGTACACCTCACAATGGTTTCCAATGAGAAAATGTCTCCAGGTCTTCAATGCATGCACTACGGCTGCTAACTCCAAATTATGTGTGGCATAATTTCACTCATGAGGCTTAAGTTGTCGTGAGGCATAGGAAACAACTCTTCCTTCCTGCATAAGCACTGCTCCAAGTCCTCGGCGTGAAGCGTCGCAATACACCTCATAATCCTTGGTCTGATCTGGCAAAATCAACACTGGTGATGTAACCAAACGTTTCTTCAACTCCTAGAAACTGGCCTCACATTCCTCGGTCCATATGAACTTGGTATCCTTCTTCAATAACTCCGTCATAGGCTTTGCAATCTTCAAGAATTTTCAACGAATCTCCGGTAGTATCCTACGAGTCCAAGAAAACTCCGGATCTCTCCAACTGTTGTTGGCGCTTCCCAATTTGTCACAGTGTCAACCTTGGTGGGATCTACTGTTATACCTTCTCCGGATATAACGTGTCTGAGAAATCCAACTTCCTTCAACCAAGATTCACATTTGCTAAACTTGGCATATAACTGATGATCTCTGAGCTTACCAAGTACCAAACGCAAATGCCCCTTATGCTCCTCTTCATTCTTCGAGTAAACCAGGATATCATCAATGAACACTACGACGAACTTATCCAAAAACTCCATAAATACTTTGTTCATCATGTTCATAAAATATGCAGGTGCGTTAGTCAGCCCAAATGACATAACTGTATACTCATACAGCCCATACCTGGTGGTAAAAGCCGTCTTAGGTATATCCTGTTCTCGAATCTTCAACTGATGGTATCCTGATTGCAGATCGATCTTGGAAAATACCTTAGCTCCTTGCAATCGATCAAACAGATCATTGATCATCGGTAGTGGGTACTTGTTCTTGATGGTTACTTCATTCAATCCTCGATAATCAACAACCATCCTTAACGATCCATCCTTCTTCTCCACTAGAAGTACTGGCGATCCCCAAGGCGAAGAACTTGGGCGAATATAACCTTTATCCAGTAACTCCTTAATCTGCTTCTTAATTTCTTCCAAATCCTTTGCGGGCATCCTATATGGTCTCTTAGATATTGGCCTTGTGCCTGGCAAAAGCTCAATCAAAAACTCAATATCTCTATCCGGTGGCATGCCTGGCAACTCTTCTGGAAATACATCAGGGAAATCCTTCACTACTGGTACTTCCTCCTGCACAACTCCTGTTAACGAATTTACTTGAGTCCTTTTGGGCACATGTCGGGATACATACTTGATTCTTCTCCCTTCTGGGGTGGTAAGCAAAATTGACTTACTGGTGCAATCGATGTTTTCTCCATACATCGACAGCCAATCCATACCCAGAATTACATCCAAACCTTGTGATTCCAAAATGATTAAATCCGAGGAAAACACATGCCTACCTATACTCAATGGCACTTGAAAACATCCCTTACTAGGCATATACTCCGCTCCTGGTGAGCTTACTAGCAGAGGTGTTCTAAGAACTTTGGTGGGCAGGTTATACTTATCCACAAATCCCCTTGATATGTATGAATGCGATGCACCAGTATCGAAAAGAACAAGTGCAGTAAATGACTTAACCAAAAACTTACCGATTACTACATCCGGCTGCTCTTCAACCTCCTCCACGCTAACGTGGTTCACCTGTCCCTTATTGAAAGGGTTCGGCTTCTTCCTAGAGCTTCCATTACCATTTCCATTCTGGGATTCAGGACATTCATTGGCATAATGTCCGGTCTTCTGGCACTTAAAGCAAGTGACTTGGCTCAGGTCTCTCTTGGCTGGGGTTGATGCGTTGGTACGGTTCTGGCCGTTGCTTCCTCCATTCCCATTACCATTCTTGGTGCCATTATGATTGTGTGAGTTACCTCCTCCATGGGTATGCTGAAAATGTCCTCCCGGTCTAGGGGTAAAATGTGGCTTTTGCTGAGCTCCTGAATTGTAGTTCCCTTGTCCATACTTCCTCTTGCGATTCTCAATCTGCTGCTGCTTTCCTTCAATCATGAGAGCACGATCTACCAACTCCTGATAGTTGTTGAAGGTTGCTACCATCAACTGCATGCTCAACTCATCATTCCTTCCTTCCAGAAACTTCTCCTGCTTAGCTGCATCCGTAGCAACGTCATCTAGGGCATAACGTGCTAGCTTACTAAAGTCCTCCATATACTAGCCAACTGTCCGTCCTCCTTGGCGCAAGTTGCGAAACTCTCGCTTCTTCATGGCCATAGCTCCTGCTGAAACATGGGAAGTACGGAAAGCCTGCTGGAACTGGTCCCATGTGACAGTGTCGATAGGGAAGATGGCGGTGAAATTCTCCCACCATGATGCTGCGGGTCCTTCAAGCTGATGTGCGGTAAACTTCACCTTTTCCGCATCTGTGCATCTTGCCGTGGTCAACTCCCTTGCTGTCTTGCGGAGCCAATCATCTGCTACTATAGGCTCGGTGCTATTTCAGACTAAGAAAACGGGCTAAGTGATCAACAGGTGGTGGTGGTGGTGGTGGTGGGTTGTTGTTGTTGTTCCCCTGATTCTGATTCTGGACTAGCAACTGCATCAACGTGTTCTGCTGCAGGACCAACTAGGTGAACGTCGGTGGGAAGGTAAATCCGGGGTCACGTCTCGGAGGCATCTGAGGGTTTAGAAAAGATGAGATTTAAGAATAGAGAGGGGTCTAGAGAGAAAACACTACCCATATGCACATGAGGCAAAAGCAAACAATTCACTTCATTCAATCAAACAAGGGCATGCAATCGATCTAACTATCGCAAAAGTGTTCGGACTACTATATTTACATGGTAGAATACTACTACTGATTTGGTGGTCTAGTAGAAATATTCTTCGGTTGCAGACTCCATGATATCTGCTCCAGCTTCATCAACATAGTCATCATCACTATCATCTGGATCCGAGTCGGTGTCGTCGATGATGATGTAGTCTTCCGGGCGAATCTCCTGGGGTTCTTCGTCTTCTTCTACTGGTCTAGGGCCTCCCATAAATATTCCGATCTTCTTGATCAGATCGTCATTCTTCTCCACTAGTACTTCGATTTCCTCTTCATAATCTTCACGTGTAGCCTTGAGTTCTTCCTCCAGTTCCTTGATTATAATCCTTGCCTTCTTCAGATCTATCATGTCGGCGCACATCTGGTTCTCCTGACGTCGAATGTGCTGGTTTAACTCCTGGATAAAAGCTGCAATTGATCTATCCTTCCTGGTGCTGATCATCTGCCGGTGCTCATCTCGGCGCCCACAAGTCTGGTAGATAATACCCTTGAGATCATTGCGGTAAACTTCTCCAATGCGTCCCATGGTGATGTGAGCTGCCATGCTCTTTCCTAGACTCCAGGTTGGTGCATCAAAGGAAAACTCTATGGGCTCAGTGACTGGCATGAACGTCCTTCAAGCTGATGCTGCGGGTCCTTCAAGCTGATGTGCGGTAAACTTCACCTTTTCCGCATCTTTGCATCCTGTCGTGGTCAACTCCCTTGCTGTCTTGCGGAGCCAATCATCTGCTACTATAGGCTCGGTGCTACTGGAAAACACCGGCGGATTCATCCTAAGAAAACGGGCTAAGTGATCAACAGGTGGTGGTGGTGGTGGTGGGTTGTTGTTGTTGTTTCCCTGATTCTGATTCTGGACTAGCAACTGCATCAACGTGTTCTGCTGCTGGATCAACTGGGTGAGCTCCGGTGGGAAGGTAAATTCGGGGTCACGTCTCGAAGGCATCTGAGGGTTTAAAAAAGATGAGATTTAAGAATAGAGAATGGTCTAGAGAGAAAACACTACCCATATGCACATGAGGCAAAAGCAAACAATTCACTTCATTCAATCAAATAAGGGCATACAATCGATCTAACTATCGCAAAAGTGCTTGGACTACTATATTTACATGGTGGAATACTACTACTATTTTGGTGGTCTACTAGAAATATTTTTCGGTTACACACTCCATGATATCTGCTTCAGCTTCATCAACATAGTCATCATCGCTATCATCTGGATCCGAGTCGGTGTCGTCGATGATGATGTAGTCTTTCGGGCGAATCTCCTTGGGTTCTTCGTCTTCTTCTACTGGTCTAGGGCCTCCCATAAATATTCCGATCTCCTTGATGAGATCGTCATTCTTCTCCACTAGTACTTCGATTTCCTCTTCATAATCTTCACGTGTAGCCTTGAGTTCTTCCTCCAATTCCTTGATTCTAGTCCTTGCCTTCTTCAGATCTATCATGTCGGCGCACATCTGATTCTCCTGATGTCGAATGTGCTGGTTTAACTCCTGGATAAAAGTTGCAACTGATCTATCCTTTCTGGTGTTGATCATCTCCCGGTGCTCATCTCGGCGGCCACAAATCTGGTAGATAGTATCCTTGAGATTATTGCGGTAAACTTCTCCAATGTGTCCCATGGCGATGTGAGCAGCCATGCTCTTTCCTAGACTCCGGGTTGGTGCATCAAAGGAAAACTCTATGGGCTCAGTGACTGGCATGAACGTCCTTCCTAGAACTTGAACTTGAATCATCTAGCGCTCTTCTTCAGGTAAAGTGACGTTGTAAGTCCCGGCGAAGCTTGGTACTCCTATGTTCAGATATCTAGTGACTTCCTTCAAATGACGTCCAAAGGGTGTATCTTCATCCGGTTGCGTGAACTTGTTCCTTGCATCCGCCATCCTAAAATAGTAGAAATATGAGGAGTCAGAATGAGAAGAGTGAGTAGTGATCTAGGGCTTTACCTTAGTGGTCGTGTCCTACAGTCAACGTGTGCTCTGATACCATCTTGTAGCGACCAGACCTCAAACGGTCCAATCTCTGTGCTCCGGTGTCATTCCTGGATTAGTAATGCTGACACCACACAGTACTTGAAGGATTTATAACAGAGTAGCAATCACACACTTATTACATCGAGTGTCTCAAAAGAGAACTATTACAATAAATATGGCTTAAGGTCATCTAATAACGATAACAGCGGAAGGCTTGGAAGATAAGTGAGTCCATCAACTCCAACGACATCACTGAGTATAGAACCACGACCTAAAAGCACCTTACTCGTCGTCTGAAAAGTCTACAACATGAACGTTGCAGCCCGAAATGGGTCAGCACATGGAATATGCTGGCAAGGTAACACATAGAGAATAATGGAAGAATAAAGCTATTCTGCATGCATATTTTGCTGGTGGAAAGCTCTATGGTTATAGTTTTGCGTAAAGCCAAATTTTCCCTACTACAAAGGAATAAATTTTATTTAACTATCATGGTGGTTGTTAAACATTGAGAGTGTAGACACCCTCTCAATCCCAATTACGCATCATCATTCAAACCCAACAAAATTATTTAGAGTAACATAATGAGATTCACATGATAATCCAAGTACTAGATACTCAAGATGTCCATAACCGGGGACACGGCTAACCATGATTAGTTTATACACTCTGCAGAGGTTTGCACACTTTTCCCCGCAAGACTCGATCTCCTCCGTTGGGATTCTCGCACTACATGGTGTTTGAGAAACGGATGACCGAGACATAGTCTTTCAGAAGCGCTAGCACCTTACGATCGGGTGGACCGTTACTCCTACTTGCCCCTACATCTGCTAGTCTACCACTGTAAGAGTTCGCACAACTTAGTCAACTATGCTAGAGCCCATAGTAGCTTGTGGCTGCACACGGAAGTTTCTAGTATGAATAATCTCATGATCCCTTTGAGCCTGGGTGGCGGTCCAAAAGAAAAACAGGCAATCGCTGAAATACCCAGGTGCCTCAATCCACCCAGATGTGTATTTAAGTTGCCACCTTAGATAAATCATTAATTTAACAAACTCAAATCTGTCATGGATTTCACTCACCCAATCCACGTCTACTAGCATAGCATGGCATAATAAGCAAACGTAGAAGTAACTCCCAAGGTTTGATAATAAAACAGGTAATAGGTACTACCTCAACTACTTCCCAAATCTTTTGCCTTCGTTTGATTGAAGAGGCAAATCTTTTGCCTTCCTAAACTATTATCTTCCTTATTTAATTGAAGAGGCAAATCTTTTGCCTTCGTTTTAAAAAAATCTTCTTGCCACAACAGCCTTTTCCCAAAGAACAACTTTTAATCGCCGAAGCAGATTTCGACTTTGTTTTCTTAATGTAACTGGTACATGAAAAGAACGTCATTTACATCTATGTTCTGATGTGACTGCTGGCTATATTGGTCAAACGAGGATAGCAAGTTTATAAATAATCCCAGTAGTACAAAACATAGCGTCCAGGTCTGTCTGCATCAATAATTTGAGGTTATATGCAACCGGTATTTGACGGCCATAATGTATAGTGCACTTAAATAACTCGTTGCAAGTTGCAAGAGCATGAAGCCAGTTAACTTACTGAATTTGCCTCTCATATTTATTTGCCTCCCATGTGTGTGTGTGTGTGTGTGTGTGCTGTTACTTGTAGATTACGTTTATGCTGTTACTTGTACGCTAGTAGGATAGTTGCGATAATCGGATGAGTTTCCCTTGATCTGCCTGGCGCAAGTCAGCTTGCTGTCTTCCCAATCTATCTGAACTTCAGAGAGAAGACATGCAGCTCGCTGTCATCCATATCTTAGGCTGGATATGCAAGATCTCGGTCAGCCCGAGCGTTTAAGGCCCGTTTGAGGTGTCCGTCTGGATTGAAAAATCATGACCGGTCAGTGATCGGTCGGCCACCCGTGCGTTTAAGAAGGGTTCGAGGCGTCCGGTTGTATATGCTCTTAGGATCCTTGCGATCATGGGATGATTTCCCTTCCTCTGTCTGGCGCAAGGCAGCTTGCTGTCTTCCCAATCTATCTGAATTTCCGAGAGAAGACAAGACATGCAGGTCGGCGTCGCTGTCTTTCCAATCTATCTGAATTTCAGTTAGAAGACATGCAGCTGGCTGCCTTCCCACGCCATCTGAAGTTAGAGAGAAACACGCAGCTCGCTGTCCTCCGAATCAATCTGAATTTCAGAGAAAAGACATGCAGTTAGCTGTCATCCGAATCTATCTGAATTTCAGAGAAAAGACAGGCAGCTAGAGCTAGCTAGGTTCAGCACTACTCTTCCACCTTTTGACCCGCTCAAACATTCAGTACTACTACTACACACGTACGGCTTCAGTTGCTACTCCACCACTCATAATATTTACCTGATCAAATGCTGGAAAACAACCAATTCGTAAATTCAGGAGATGAAAGCTGAGCAGGAACGTGGAGGCCGGGACGGCAAGAACTCGGTGAAAAGGAACGTAGGCAGTACGCCGTGCGTGGTACGCTGTGGCCGTAACTCGCAGGGCCGTCCAGGTCACGACCGAGCCCCCACCCCTCTGGAAGCAGACACCCGCCTCCTGGGAAATTTACCGATCATAGTACACGACACCACACCAGAGAGAGCGTCTCGCGACACCCGGACGGAAAACTCCATGGAAAAGAGCGAGCAGCACACGGCGCGTGTGTGCTCCACATGGACGCATGTCCCCCATGTGCGCGGCAACAGGGGCCGGTCAGGAGCAAGACCGCGTCGTGCCATGCTACTGTGCATCCATGGACTGTGGGGGTACTGGGAAGTGGGAAGGAAGGGGATAATTACTCCGTCGGGTCGAGTACCGCGCGTACTCTACCTAGGCAGGCAGTGGCACAGATGCTGCGGCCATTGGCATGGCCCCACGCGGTGCCCGCCGCGTACTCCCGTCCCAGTCACAGTCCCGCCGGGGGAGATCGCACGCGGCCAGCCACGCGGTACCCTCGTCGCCTTGTCACTTGATTAATCGATACGTAGTTACTACCCAACCTGGGGCCGGATTTGAACGATCGGAAGAAAAGAAAAAAGGCTTGTTTGTTGCATTCCATGGCTGCAGTTGACAAGGGAAGGGACCAATTCGTTTATGATGAGCAAGTTGGTGCTGCGTGCGCGCCCATGGCCAGAACCACTTGGCAATGGCACTCCCCTCCCTCCCAAGTTGCGGGCAGATAAGCTCGGGAGCTGCAAGTGAGCATCTATGACGCTCATCACTCTCTGCATCCAGCCGCGTGGGTACATGCAGCATGTATGTGGGGTGGGGTGGGGCGGGGCCACCCACAAGTGGACGGGGAATCCCGCGGGAACTGATGTTGTCTCGCGCTCACATGGCCTCTCTTTGCCATTTCGAGGGTGATCTAATTAATCGGTTGTGCAGGCAAACTGGGCTACCAGAAGTAGCTTTGCTCGCTTCTAAATTAAATAAAGTCCTACCAGTCACGTTTAGCATAGGCAGGGTTGATGATTATGCCATTGTTGCTGAGTTTGTATGATTGTTGATCATCATATTGCGCGCTGGGCTCACGGCCGTTCCATCCCGTTCGAATTCCAAAATGTTTAGGGGCTGAAAAAGGAATCCTGGAAAAAGAGCAAACAGTATGCGAAAACCGCCGCATCTTTTATTTCTTTGCGGAAACCAGTGCATCTTCCAGAGATATACGAGCCACTTATGTATTCTATCTTTTGATTTGAAAAATGGCCCTGTCTTCGGTACTCCACTTGTACCGTATTCCCACACACTCGTATAGTAAAGCCTCTCCGTGTCATTTCCCTACCTAGTGGTATAGGAGAGTAGACTAGAAAACGTGCATGCATGCATCCACACACATAACTGTTGCCTTTGCTTATCTTTCCTGCATTCAGTCCGTGGTGGGCCGGCCTATTTCTCCACGGATGCTTCCCCTGCCACTGCCATGTCTGTCGCACACTGGCAGCGGCTGTATTTGTTGCTACAAATTTACTTACTCCACAGCAGAGGGTGGACGTTCAAAGACAGTTTTTTTTTTTTGAAACGGAGGCAAAAGATTTGCCTCATCAATTAAATAAGTAGAGAATAGAGTTTAGAGTTATACAACACACCCACAACAGCGGCATGACAATTACTCGCGCAAGAACAAGTTCCCTAGTCTTTTAGCGCCAGCGGTTACCCAAAGCTTGGCCTCGTCCAGAATGGTGGTAAGGATAACAGGCGGTGGCATGCACTTGTGACGGAACACCCTAGCATTTCTTTCGTTCCAAATTGTCCAAGAGACAAGCATGGTGAGGGAGGCCATAGCATGCCAATTAGGATTGGTACAGTCGGTTCTCTTGTCCCACCATTCTTTGACGGTTTCGTGGAGGTGCCACGTTGATGTATCCATGTGATGCAAGCCATCTTCTCGATGATAGCTCTCCAAAGCCTAATCGTGTAGCGGCACTTGAAGAAAAGGTGAGCACCCGTTTCCTGCTCCCTCTTGCAAAGAGGGCAGAGGCTGCAATTTGGCCACCCACGCCTCTCCAAGCGATCGGCGGTCCAAATTCTATCTTGCAATGCCAACCAGGAAAAGAATTTAACCTTGGGAGGAGCCCAAACCTTCCAGACCATGCGGTCCATGGGAGAGAGGGTCAAGCCAAGGAACTGAGCCTTGTATGCGGTAGCCGCCGTGTAGATTCCGTCATTCGCGTGTTTCCAAACAATTCCATCTTCGGCTTGTTCATCAAGGTGGAAGTTGTGCACAAGCATCCAAAGAGTGAAAAATTCCCGAATGTGGTTGCTGGAGATAGTGGTGTTGTGGCGGATTTTGAAGATCCACGCATTCCCTCGAAGAGCCTCACGCACCGACCAATTCTTCCGTCTTGATGCCTCGTAGATTAGCGGCGCAATATCCTTGGGCTTGCGACCAAGAAGCCAGGGGGCATCCCAAAACGGTGTTCTAGCGCCGTCACCCACAGTGATGGTGGTAGAGGCGTAGAAAAACTGGCGGTCATCCTCGGTGCAAGGATTGCCAAAACCCACCCACAGCTTGTGGGGTTCCGTCCATTCATACCAAAGCCAGCGAAGGCGCAGAGCACGTGCGAACTTGTCGGTATTGAGGACTCCTAATCCACCGTACTCCTTTGGTCGGCACACCACTTGCCAGTTGACCTTGCACTTGGCTCCCATTGTTTTATCCGCGCCGGACCAAAGGAAAGCCCTCTCAATTTTGTTTAGGTTATGAAGTGATCTTGCTGGCAGGATAAGAGGCGTAATAGAGTACACCACTTGGGAGGAGATGACCGACTTGACGAGGGTCGTGCGTCCGATGGTAGTGATGTCTTGGCCCTCCCAAGTGACCAATTTGCCAGGTGCCTTGTCTTCGAGGTATTGGAAGTCAACATGCTTAAGTTGCCAAACAGAGAGAGGCAACCCCAAGTATTTAACCGGGAAAGATGCTCGTGCGGCTGGCATGCTCTGAAGAATATGGTCAAGGTCAAGGTGATTGCAGCGGATTGGCACGACGGAGCTTTTTTGGAAGTTGGTGCATAGGCCCGTCACCTTGCCAAAGCCTCTCAAGATAGAGGCAAGGTTGTCAATGTCCTTCTTGATAGGAGCCACAAAAACCGCCGCGTCGTCAGCATAGAGGGAGGTTCGCACCATGGCCCCACGCCCACGGATCTTATGCAGGAGACCTTTTCGAGTTACAAGGTCCAAAATCTTGTGGAGGGGGTCGATCGCAATGACAAAAAGCAGGGGGAAATGGGGTCCCCCTGCCTAAGTCCGCACCTATGCTTCACTGGAGGGCCGGGCAACCCATTTAAAAGGATCCGAGATGAAGATGTGGATAGAAGCGCGGCAATCCAAGCCCGGAATTTGTCGGGGAACCCCAACCG
The DNA here is from genome assembly GCF_002162155.2 of Triticum dicoccoides. Taxonomy (NCBI): domain Eukaryota; kingdom Viridiplantae; phylum Streptophyta; class Magnoliopsida; order Poales; family Poaceae; genus Triticum; species Triticum dicoccoides. Next base: position 332,172,530 of record NC_041388.1, read on the forward strand.
TTGAAGCACATCAAGGATGTATTCCCACTTGATTGAGTCAAAAGCCTTCTTGATGTCAAGTTTGAACAGAAGAGCTGGGGTCTTGCACTTGTGCAGGCGTCTAGCAAAATTTCGCACACACATGAAGTTATCATGTATGCTTCTTCTCTTGATGAAGGCGCTCTGAGCGTTTGAGACAAGGTCGTTCATGTGGGGGGCCAGCCGAAGTGAGAGAACTTTGGCAATGATTTTGGCAATGGCGTGGACAAGGCTAATAGGTCTGTAATCAGAGATGCCTTCCGCACCCTCCTTCTTGGGCAAGAGAACGACATTGGCAGAATTGAGCCATTGCAAGTTGGAGGTGTGTAGGGAATCGAAGCGTTGAATAACCCTCATGACGGAATGCTTGATGATTCCCCAACACTTTTTGAAGAAGGTTCCCGTGAAGCCATCCGGTCCAGGCGCCTTATTGCCAGGCATCTCCTTAATGGCCCCCCACACCTCATCCTCCGTGATGGTGTTGCCAAGGTCATGCAAGTCATGGGGCTCGGTGCTGAGCTCCTCCCAATTAAAATCTTTGTTGCACGTGCCTCTCCTCCCCATGACCTCAGAGAAGTGGTCATGGATGATCTTTTCTTTTACCTCATGTTCAGTCACCCACCCTTGTGCATGTTTGATACGATGAATGTAGTTTTTCCGTCTTCGGGCATTAATGCGGCGATGAAAGAATCTGGTGTTTGCATCACCATCCCTCAGATTTGAAATCCTGGCACATTGGCTTTTCCTAGCCCTCTCAAGCACCGCCAAACTAATAACCCTCCGCTTGAGCCTAGAACGTAAGTCACATTCCTCGGGAGAAAGAATCCGCTCTTCTTGTGCAATGTCGAGGCGAAGAATCACAAGCAGGGCTGCATGTAGTTGAATCTTAGCCTTGGAAAAGAGCTTCTTGCTCCACTCGGAGAGCTGAATCACAGTTTTCTTGAGCCTATGGTGCAAGACTTGATAAGGCTCCGTGTGACCCACGTGCTCGTCCCACGCCTTCTGAACCACCTCGTTGAATCCAGGCAAAAATACCCAGAAATTCTCGAATTTGAAGGACCGTGGCCTTCTGGGGCCCCTGTCATCCGCGAGAAGGAGCGGACAATGATCAGAAAGGGAGGACGACAAAGCATGCAAGACATGGGTGTTGAATGTCGTATCCCATTCCGCATTGCAGAAGAAGGAGTCAAGCTTGCAAAGCGTTGGGTTTTCCGGCTCATTACTCCACGTGAAGCGTCTATTCTGAAGATGGATTTCCTTGAGCTCGCAGGATTGCAAAGTAGCGCGGAACCGGTTAATCCTACTTCGATTAACATTTCTCTTGTTTTTGTCACGTGCACGATAGATCTGATTGAAGTCTCCTAGAGCAAGCCAACCAACACCAGCCAAAGGCTTGTGGGCGGTAAGTTCGGCGAAGAAGTCGTCCTTGCAAGCATAGTCTGTGGGACCATAGACGGAAGTGAGTTTGTAACACATGTCGGTCGCACGGATGCGGACCATGCCAGAGATGCAATAGGTCAAAGCTGAGATATCGGAGACGTCAAGAACATTGTCGTCCCACAATAAAAGGATCCCTCCCCTAGTCCCAGTGGCCGGGCGTTGCACGAAATTTTTGAGTCTGTTACCACCAAGGAAGGCAGCAACAAACTTGTCAACACTGGCAAGCTTCGTCTCTTGTAAGCAGACGAGTTGACACGAGGAGGCGGCGATCGTTGCACTGACTGTTGCCCGCCTAGCTGAGCAGTTTAAGCCACGGACATTCCAACTGAGCGTGTTGATTGGCTGTATCAGCATGGGACACACCATCATGCACATAGACCTGACGGTCCTGACCATGTAGCTAGAAAGGACACAGAACGTAGCCATTGATACAACTATCCAACTGGAGCAGTACAACACCGCATGTAGCCCAACACAAGGCAACGCCATGCACCCCTGATACAACACACGCACCTAAAAACGAAAGCAACAGGGCCACCCCATGACACATTACTTAGTTGGACTAACATAATCAACTAAAACAGCCCAAGCATGCAGACTGGGAGATCAAGCCGTAGCCGGCTGCGATCCCACGACTTCCTGTGCTAGATGGCCCTCTTGAGCAAGCTCCAGCGCACCCTCACCACCATGGTCCAGCAATGCATCCTCGACACCGTTGACAGCAGCATCATCAAGGTGGAAGAACTCCCTCATGGCCATGATCACCTCTGGAGCCAGCTGCTCCTTAAACTTGGCTGTGAAGTCGTTCAAGGTAGCCTCAGTAACATCTTGTCCGTCTCTTGTGATTCCCATTGTGCGACAGACGAGCTTCTCCGCCACCTTGGCTGCTGGAGCTGCAACAACACCTGCACCCGCTCGTTTGATCCTTTGCAGTGAGAGGTCGCCCTTGTTGGAGATTTTAACTCCTGCCAGCGTCTTCCGACGAGCCACTGGAGGGCTGGGACGAGGCGACGCAGACGGGGCGAGGATGCCCAGCTGCCGCTCCTCGAAGATGGGCGCCAGGGTCTCCACTCCGTCTTGTGCGGCGCGACGGTGCACTGGGGAGGGGGTACGCCTCATGGTGCCGACGCAGACCAGCGGCGGCGTTGGCGACGACTGGAAGCCAGGTGGCCTGGACGGCGATGGAAGGGGCCTCACCATGGCCTCAGGCGAGCACAGCTCGAGCAGAGGCTGGCTATGAGTCGCACCCAACAGGAGGGAGCTCCTGGTCTCGTCACGTTTAGAAGCAGGGCTTGGCGGCAGGACCGTGGTTGGGGAGAGCGACGGGGACACCGGTGGAGTGCGCTCATCTTGGGATCGCAGCCTGGAGGAGCGAGGCGAGGCGTGACGGATGGGGCTACGCCCACGCGCAAGCTGCTCCGCCGGCAGCTGGACGGGCAGCAGCTCGAGGACACGAGTTGGCTCACCACTACCCGATCCCGAGCCTCGCAGAACTGCAGCAGAGCCGGGGCATGCAAGGGGGGCAAGCACAGCAGCGTTGCCCTCCCGTCGGTGCCCCCCGAGGGTCCCTGGTGCGGTCCTGGCCATCATCGCGGTGGCGCTCGCGAGTGTTGCGAGAGAGCGAGCGCCGCACCTTGGCGCCCCAACCCTCCTGAGCACGGCCACCATCGCGCCCGCGCCGGCCGTCGCGGTCGCCGTCATCTTGGCGCCTATCCGGGCGCCGCTCAGTACACCCCTGCGCAGGTCGGCGGTCCCTTGGGGTGTACGTGCCATCGACAAACTTCCTATACCAGGTGAATTCATGAACTTCCGGTGGCGGTGGGTTGTCATCGTCGTCGCCGGCCTTGGAGTGGTCCTCGTGGAGGTCCAGATGGATGATGACGCAATGACGAAGGCCGCGCCGTCCCCGACGGCGGTGACCACGGGCCGGCAGCGTTAGCCATTTGACCTTGGGGATGGCACTGGGATCGGCCGTCCATGCCCACAGCGCCATGTCCCTCGTGTCCTCCTTGCGAAGGGAACGTGGCTCGATGTAGTCGAGAGAGCAGCCATGGCCGATGAGGAAGGTGGCGATGTAGTTGTTCCAGCCATGCAGCGGGACGGGGAGCTGGTCCTCGTTGTCGGCGTGCGCTTCAAGCCTCCACTCACGCACATAGATGCGGTAGCCAGCGCCGAGAAGATCACCGCGGGACAGATCCTCTCCTCCAACGGTGCTGATGCATAAACCGAACAAAGAATTGCTCGGGATAGTGCTGGACCACCTCGACGTCCGCCTGACGCGCGCCCAGGGCCGTTGCAAGCTCAGAGGCCACCTGCCGGCAGGAGACGTCCTGCCGGCCACCCTCGAGCCAAGCGACCGCACCGTTGGAGGAGAGGACGGCCGCTTCCAGCTGCATCTCAGGCGTCGCTGGGACAACAACGAAGTCTTCCGCCGGCCGCAGCGAAGCGTCACCAGGCCGTAGCGAGGCGCCACCAGGCCGCGCCATGTTGGTCCGAGGGGTAGCAGGCAGCAGCAGCGGGCGAGGGGCTTCCCAGCCACGACCCAGGCGAGATGCCCCGAAGACAGCAGCAGTAGGGCGGGGGAGAGGTGGTGGAGGCACGGCTAGGCTGTCAAGAGAGCTCAGAGGCTTCCAGAGGTTTTGACAGCCGCGCGATTTGTGCCCATTTTGTAGGCAGCGGGAGCAGCGAATTGGGTCGCGGCACCCCTCAGCACGATGACCGCGGAAGAGGCACCGACAACACCGGCCTAGGAGCCATCGGGGAATGGGCGCCGGCTTGAATGCCGGGGCGGCCAAAGCCGGGCGGCGCGGGCCTTTACGCGATGCGACGAGGCGCCAGTCGCCGGTCACTTCATCCTCGCGCCCCGCGCAGGGCTGCAACCCCGGCATTGAAGACGCACCAGCAGCATGGTGGAAGGAGGCCAGCTGCCTCCCAACAGCGCAATTAAGGCTGGCTTCGCCTGGGACTTGAATGCGCGAGGAAGCCGCGGCAGGGGCGGCGAGCCCCGACCCAACCAAAGCCTGGCTCAGAGATGCACTTGGCGGCTGCGAGTCGGGGACGAAGCCGCCTGAAGAGGTAGATCCGCCCTGACCTGCCAGCAGCGAATCTGGATCTGGCGAGGCTGCAGCAGATGAGCACCGGAAGGACGAAGTTCTCCTAAGCAGCGCGAGCTGGATGCCAACAGGGCCGCCAGCAGGCGGCGGCGGCAGGGATAAACCAGGAGGCGAAGCCGGAGCAGGGAGCTGCGGCCGCCCCTGCCGGCGCAGGCGCAGGCGCGGGCGCGGGCGCGGGCGCGGGTGGGGAGAGCGTGGGCGGGCACATGGTCTCTGCCGCGGGGGAAGTCTTCCAAAGACAGTATAGGAACTACTGTAACTACCACGAAGTTTTCAACCGTCAGATGTTTTCACACCATCACCATGCGCCGTTAAAATAAAGGGAAGTGTTTAGAAACGGTGCGCCGGCCGAACCGTTCCGCCGGTCCCGTGCGGGCCACTCGATCGAAGCGCATCGCACGCCTCGCGCTTCTCTCGATCCCCTTCTTCCTCCTTCAGATCCCGCCGCCCCTTCTTTCCCGCTGGCCACCCTCCCCCTCGGCTGCAGGTTCCTTCCGCGCCCAGCGAGCCGGAGTTGGAAGTCGCCATGGATGCGCCCGTCACCATGCCCGCTCCCTTCGCCATGGCCGCGCGCGATGAGGCCAAGCACCGGGATGCATCTGACAAGCAAGCGGTGCTACAACCGGCGTCCAAATATGCTACGACCGGTGAGCCAAAGTGTTGCAACGGGCATAATTTTTTGCTACTACGGACGGCGACCGCGGTGACCACACTTGCAGATGCTGCAACCGCTCTAGCTAGATGCTGGAACCGGCATGATTTTTTGCTACTACGAGGTGGTGACTGCGGTGACCACGCGCCCACAGATGCTGCAACCCGCTCTCGCTAGATGTTGGAACCGGCAACGGAAAATGTTGGAACCACGATGTTCATTTTGCTGGAACCGGCGAGGTGATTTTGCTACAACCAATACTGAAGAATGAGTTTTGATGGACATGCATCAGAGCTGCAACCAGTACTGGAAAATGCTACATCCAGCAAACAGAAAAGCTACATCCGGCTTTAGAAAAAGCTTCAACTAGATATGGTTTGACATTTTTGCTTCAACCATGTGGTTTTTTGCTACTACCGTCCACAGTTTTTGCTACATCCATTTTTTTCTCACGACGGCCAGATGCCGGTGGTGGGTTTCTGTGAATTCCGGCGGCGAGATCC
>NC_041388.1:332178505-332194094 GCF_002162155.2 Triticum dicoccoides
GGCGGGCTGCAACCTCGACCGGCCGTAACCATGGCCGCACGCTGCTGCATCCATGGAGGTTTCAGGAACACACGAAGCGATATAGGTGAGGGCGGACGACCAGCGGCGAGGGCGGCGACCGACGGCGACCGACGGCGGGGGGCGACTGGCTGTGAGGAGGCGAGGCGAGGCGGTCGGCTCGTGCTGGGGCGTCAACGAGCATGAGGGGGCCCGTCCTTTTCCTGTGCGGGGGGTTGAAGAAGGAGGTGAGGAAAGGAACGAATCTGACGGTGCAGGGGGACCAGATCTGACGGCTGGGGCTGGACCGGCCCAACCGTTGGGCCGGTGCGCCGGCGCAGATCACTCGCCTAAAATAAATCCAACACCATTTCAGTTTAATTACAAGCTAAGCTGCTCTGCTGCTGGACTTCGAGAATCGCTTCAGGAAACAAATATAGCAGACTTATCAAAACTGCGTATATACAGACATACAGTAATAGTTCCAGAGATTGTCAGAAGTGTTACTCTTGCCAGTAACGTACGGTACTGCACATCGTTTAGGTACGGAGAAGATAAGAGTATGCCCACCATCATCCGTCCATCGGCCACCACTTGCTTTCTCTCTCCGACGTCAGTGCCTCTCCCGGCGCTGACGTACACGCGCAAGGATGCATGAACCTGGTCAGCTTCCACGTTGCTTCGCTCCGGCAACAGCCAATGGGGTGCGCCCTACCTCTGACTTCACCACACATATCAGACCCCACACAAGTAATTTTAATCCCTCTAGAAACGGGGGGCTTTGGCACCGGAGACGCAAGGCGCTCCCTTTCCCAATTTCCACGCCCACAAAGCGGCAAAGCGCGCACGGGTGGCTAAATATCATCAAAATAAAAATGTTCCATGTCATGACATTGACATGTAATCCTACACAGCAGAACTGGACTTTCACTGGGTTCTACTATAGTGTCAGTAATTCTCATTTTTTTTACTGAAGTAACAATCCTACTGAAGACGGAAAATGTACCATGTACCAAGGTAGGAGTATTCTTCTTGCCGAAGACGGAAATTTAGTAGTTATTCTAATAATACCACTTGAAAAGTCCACTGATCGACCGGGCCTGAATAACGGCGGGACAAATGCTTGAGACTTGAGCGCACATGCTCCAGCTTTGGGATACAAAATTTCTTCTCTCAGGAACCCTACGTAGATTAGAGTTTCTATACATGGATAGATAAATATCTCCGTTGGTTGGATCGAAGGCCAGCTGCTACCGTGGTTCCTGTTCAAGCATGCAAAGGGGCAACCTTGAATTGGTCAGCATCATGATTTCTCAACAAAACAATAAAAACATTAGAATTTGGTCAGCATCACGGGCAACTGAGCTTATAAATTCCACATCGATCTCTCCTCTCTGGTCTAAGATTCCTGCAGCGTTGGCAGGGAGTGCCAGCGGCTCAACGGGCCCGTGCCAATTTTTGGTAGTGACCCGTTAGTAGTGACTCTAAATGACCTGCATGGAAACGTGAGTACAAAATAAAAATAACCGATGTGGATGGTCGGGTACGCGTCTACCTGTGTCTCTAGCATGAAGAGCCAGTGGAGATGTGGAGGTGATGCATGGTCACCACCAGTGGTTTTTTTTTCGTATCACTACCAGTGTTGATGGGTGTAATTTACCCCATCATTTTCCAAGTTTAATTTTAATATTCTAAAGAAAATCTTATGATATCTCTTTATAATGCTTAGTAATGACAAATTACTTACAAGATCTAGATGTATAAATCTCCTTATTTTGATATTTTGTTGGAGATATGATGGATATAAGAGGAAATGGACACGATTTTGTAATTTCCTCCCAGTTTGGTGCATTTCGCATGTGATGTGTTGTTAACCGTCTCTCCAAATGGCAAGACGAGCACTGGTCCACCCGCAGTATAGGTTTGCTCGTATTGTGGTTGTACTAAGCGGGGACACCTCACTAACATCAAGACGATGATTTTCGCCCTTGTTATGAGAATAGCCAACATATGTCACAATATTAAACAAAATTAACGACATGGGGTCACCTTGCCTCAATCCCTTCTAAGTTTAGAAGTAGTGACCGATGTTATCATTAACCCTAACCCTAATCCCCCCGCCCTGAACGGAACGTAACAAGCCACTTCTTGCCTCCGTTCAGCCACAAAACCTTTCATTTGAAGAGGTTGTTGAAGAAAAAAAACACTTCCTTTGTCGTAGGCCGTTTCAAAGTCCACCTTAAAGATAACCCCGTCAAGTTTCTTAGTGTGGAGCTCTTGAATCGTCTCATGAAGGACAACCACTCCTCAGTTATATTGCGACCAGACATAAAGGCAGTTTGCGTTGGACGCACAATTGTGTGAGCAACACTGGACAATCTATTAGTGCTCACATGTAAGAAGACTTTTGACCGCGAAATATTTTTGTTACTACATCGATTTGTGATTAAACATTCCGGGGACACGGCTTAAGTCAGATTTTACAATGTGGGAGGTGACCAAATTATTTTCCGAGGCCGCCCGAATGCTTCCGCTTAAATTGTGGGATGTAAAGACGATGTTGGTTGAAACAACTAGAATATTTTCTGAAATGGAGGCAAAAGATTTGCTTCTCAGATATTAGTTAAGAGGAGGAAAGAGTTCTGTTACAAGTCCCATTACACTCCTAGTACAATTGTTCTCATTTTTTTCGTGTCAGTGGTTATCCATAATTGGACCTCGTCCTTAATGTTGTTTACAAGAACCATCGGTTGCGTGCTCTTGTGGCGAGAGATTCGAGCGTTCCTTTGATTCCAAATAGTCCAACCAATGAGCATTGTGAGAGATGACATGGCCTTTCTATTGGGGGTGCTTCAGTTGGACCGCTTGATCCACCAGTCATTGATGGATCTTTCAAGATGCCAAGTGGTAATGTCAAAGCCATCGAGATGGAGCTAATCATTTATCAAGTTCCAAAGGCGGATGGTGTAGCAACACTTGAAGGAGGGGTGCGCAGCCGACTCTTGCATTTGCTTGCATAAGGGGCAAAGATAGCAATTTGACCATACGCCTTTGGCCAAAGTATCAGTGGTTTAATACTATCTTGAGTGGCCATCCATGCAAAGAACTTGACCTTGGAAGGGGCCCAAGCGTGTTCCATAGGGAAGTAGAATGTTCCCATAAATTGCACCATCTACACGGTTGTCGTGGAGTAAACACAACTAGAAGTATTCTTCTAAACAATATCATCTTCAGCATGGGTGTCCAAGTGGAAGTCACAAAGGATGGTCCAAAGGGCTACAAATTGGCGGGTGTGCTCTTAAGGAGGAGTTGACGTTGATCTTAATTTTTGGAACCGAGGCGTCCTCATTGAGAGCCTCCTTCACCTTCCATTTTTTTCTCGTGGATGCGTTGAAGATGACAGGTGCAATCTCCTTTGGTTTCTGGTTATTGATCCAAGGTGCCTACTAGAATGGAGTTTTAGCTCCATCTTCAATGGCGATGGTGGTGCAGGCATAGAAGAGGACAGTGTCATGCTCATCACATGGGTTGGTCATGCAAACGCAAAGTTTTGATGTCTCTTTCCATCTCGTTAGGGTTTAGTCTTGGACGTGATGATATCTCTGTACATCTATATATTGGCACTGGATGCCCGTGAATATACGTGAGTTGCATCCTATTATTTCTCTACATGGCATCAGCCTAATTCAATCTAACCTACAGCCGTGAGACTGCCTACTTGCTCCTCTACATCAACGACGTCATCTTAATAGTGTGCATTACTGATCTTCTTCGATGGCTCACTAATCAAATTCGCGCTGAGTTCGCCATCAAGGAATTAGGTCCACTACACTACTTCCTCGACATCAAGGTGGTACGACGAGTGGATGGGTTCTTTCTTCACCAGCGGAAGTATGCTCATGAGTTGCTTGACCGTGTCGGGATGCTTAATTGCAAACCCGTGGCCACCCCCGCTCGATTGTTGGTGCTCTATAGTACCTGACGCTCACTCGCCCGGAGTTGCAGTACGTGGTGCAGCAGGTATGCCTTCATATGCATTCACCTCGTGATGCTCACTTGACCGCAGTAAAACGGATTCTCCGTTACATTTGGGGTACTATGGATCTTGGCCTCTCGCTCCATGCTTCAGCAGCTATGGACATCGTGAAGGAAATATGCCCTAGAGGCAATAATAAAGTTATTATTTATTTCCTTATATCATGATAAATGTTTATTATTTATGCTAGAATTGTATTAACCGGAAACATAATACATGTGTGAATACATAGACAAACAGAGTGTCACTAGTATGCCTCTACTTGACTAGCTCGTTGATCAAAGATGGTTATATTTCCTAACCATAGACATGAGTTGTCATTTGATTAACGGGATCACATCATTAGGAGAATGATGTGATTGACTTGACCCATTCCGTTAGCTTAGCACTTGATCGTTTAGTTTGTTGCTATTGCTTTCTTCATGACTTATACATGTTCCTATGACTATGAGATTATGCAACTCCCGTTTACCGGAGGAACATGCCACCAAACGTCACAACGTAACTGGGTGATTATAAAGGTGCTCTACAGGTGTCTCCGAAGGTACTTGTTGGGTTGGCGTATTTCGAGATTAGGATTTGTCACTCCGATTGTCGGAGAGGTATCTCTGGGCCCACTCGGTAATGCACATCACTATAAGCCTTGCAAGCATTGCAACTAATGAGTTAGTTGCAGGATGATGTATTACGGAACGAGTAAAGAGACTTGCCGGTAACGAGATTGAACTAGGTATTGAGATACCGACGATCGAATCTCGGGCAAGTAACATACCGATGACAAAGGGAACAATGTATGTTGTTATGCGGTCTGACCGATAAAGATCTTCGTAGAATATGTAGAAGCCAATATGGGCATCCAGGTCCCGCTATTGGTTATTGACCAGAGAGGTGTCTCGGTCATGTCTACATAGTTCTCGAACCCGTAGGGTCCGCACGCTTAACGTTCGTTGACGATATAGTATTATATGAGTTATGTATGTTGGTGACCGAATGTTGTTCGGAGTCCCGGATGAGATCACGGACATGACAAGGAGCTCCCGAATGGTCCGGAGGTAAAGATTCATATATTGGATGATATGGTTTGGCCAAGGGGTCAGGCCCATGGGGCAATAAGTCGGTGCAAAAGGAGTTTTGCGAAGGCCAGGGGGCCAAACGCCGGAGACCCTGGCGTCTGGGCCAGACGCTAAGGATTGTGGCGTTTGGTCCTGGAGTCCGAGTGGGACTCTTGCTTTTCGGGCAAAACCGACTTTGAGGAGGCTTTTGCTCCAAGTTTCGACCCCAGAGCTCAACATATAAATAGAGGGGCAGGGCTAGCACCAAAGACACATCAAGAAACACCAAGCCGTGTGCCGGCAACCCCGTCCCCTCTAGTTTATCCTCCGTCATAGTTTTTGTAGTGCTTAGGCGAAGCCCTACGGAGATTGTTCTTCACCAACACTGTCACCACGCCGTCGTGCTGCGGGAACTCATCTACTACTTCGCCCCTCTTGCTGGATCGAGAAGGCGAGGACGTCACCGAGCCGAACGTCTGCAGAACTCGAAGGTGCCGTGCTTTCGGTATTTGGATTGGTCAGATCGTGAAGACGTATGACTCCATCAACCACGTTGATATAACGGTTCCGCGAACGGTCTACGAGGGTACGTAGACAACACTCTCCCCTCTCGTTGCTATGCATCACCATGATCTTGCGTGTGCGTAGGAAATTTTTGAAATTACTACGTTCCCCAACACATCGTGGCATACTCTAATGCAGACTGCGTTGGCTGCCCCAACACACGGTGTTCCACCTCCGGTTATTGTGTCTACCTTGGACCATCACTTATCTCCTAGTTGACCAAGGGACAACCCACGATTTTTCGGTCCAGTGCTGAGGTTGAGTATCACGCGGTGGCTAACTGAAGGAAATATGCCCTAGAGGCAATAATAAAGTTATTATTTATTTCCTTATAATCATGATAAATGTTTATTATTCATGCTAGAATTGTATTAACCGGAAACATAATACATGTGTGAATACATAGACAAACAAAGTGTCACTAGTATGTCTCTACTTGACTAGCTCGTTAATCAAAGATGGTTATGTTTCCTAACCATGAACAATGAGTTGTTATTTGATTAACGAGGTCACATCATTAGTTGAATGATCTGATTGACATAACCCATTCCATTAGCTTAGCACCCGATCGTTTAGTATGTTGCTATTGCTTTCTTCATGACTTATACATGTTCCTATAACTATGAGATTATGCAACTCCCGTTTACCGGAGGAACACTTTGGGTACTACCAAACGTCACAACGTAACTGGGTGATTATAAAGGAGTACTACAGGTGTCTCCAAAGGTACATGTTGGGTTGGCGTATTTTGAGATTAGGATTTGTCACTCCGATTGTCGGAGAGGTATCTCTGGGCCCTCTCGGTAATGCACATCACATAAGCCTTGCAAGCATTACAACTAATATGTTAGTTGTGAGATGATGTATTACGGAACGAGTAAAGAGACTTGCCGGTAACGAGATTGAACTAGGTATTGGATACCAACGATCGAATCTCGGGCAAGTAACATACCGATGACAAAGGGAACAACGTATGTTGTTATGCGGTCTGACCGATAAAGATCTTCGTAGAATATGTAGGAGCCAATATGGGCATCCAGGTCCCGCTATTGGTTATTGACCGGAGACGTGTCTCGGTCATGTCTACATTGTTCTCGAACCCGTAGGGTCCGCACGCTTAAGGTTACGACGACAGTTATGTTATGAGTTTATGCATTTTGATGTACCGAAGGTTGTTCGGAGTCCCGGATGTGATCACGGACATGACGAGGAGAAATGGTCGAGACGTAAAGATTGATATATTGGAAGCCTATGTTTGGATATTGGAAGTGTTCCGGGCGAAATCGGGATTTTACCGGAGTACCGGGAAGGTTACCGGAACCCCCCCGGGAGCTAAATGGGCCATGTTGGGCCTTAGTGGAAAAGAGAAGAGGCAGCCCTACATGGGCTGTGCGCCTCCCCCTTCCCCTAGTCCTATTAGGACTAGGAGAGGTGGCCAGCCCCCTCTTTCTCTTTTCCCCCTCCGTGAATCCTATTCCAACTAGGATTGGGGGGGGGATCCTACTCCCAGAGGGAGTAGGACTCTCCTGGCGCACCCCTTGTGGCCGGCCAGCCTCCCCCCTTTGGTCCTTTATATACTGAGGTAGAGGCACCCTAGAACACACAAGTTGATCCACGTGATCTATTCCTTAGCCGTGTGCGGTGCCCCCAGCCACCATAATCCTCGATAATACTGTAGCGGAGTTTAGGCGAAGCCCTGCTGCCGTAGTGCATCAAGATCGTCACCACGCCGTCGTACTGACGGAACTCTTCCCCGACACTTTGCTGGATCGGAGTCCGGGGATCGTCATCGAGCTGAACGTGTGCTCGAACTCGGAGGTGCCGTAGTTTCGGTGCTTGATCGGTTGGATCGTGAAGACGTACGACTACTTCCTCTATGTTGCGTCAATGCTTCCACAGTTGGTCTGCATGGGTACGTAGACAACACTCTCCCATCTCGTTGCTATGCATCACATGATCTTGCGTGTGCGTAGGATTTTTTTTGAAATTACTACGAAACACAACAGTGGCATCCGAGCCTAGGTTATTTATGTTGATGTTATATGCACGAGTAGAACACAAGTGAGTTGTGGGCGATATAAGTCATACTGCCTACCAGCATGTCATACTTTGGTTCGGCGGCATTGTTGGACGAGACGACCCGGACCAACCTTACGCGTACGCTTACGCGAGACCGGTTCCCCCGACGTGCTTTGCACACAGGTGGCTTGCGGGCGACTGTCTCTCCAACTTTAGTTGAACCAAGTATGGCTACGCCCGGTCCTTGCGAAGGTTAAAACGGAGTCTATTTGACAAACTATCGTTGTGGTTTTGATGCGTAGGTGAGATTGGTTCTTGCTTAAGCCCGTAGCAGCCACGTAAAACTTGCAACAACAAAGTAGAGGACGTCTAACTTGTTTTTGCAGGGCATGTTGTGATGTGATATGGTCAAGACATGATGCTGAATTTTAATGTATGAGATGATCATGTTTTGTAACCGAGTTATCGGCAACTGGCAGGAGCCATATGGTTGTCGCTTTATTGTATGCAATGAAATCGCGATGTAATGCTTTACTTTATTACTAAGCGATAGTGATAGTCGTGGAAGCATAAGCTTGGCGAGACGACAACGATGCTACGATGGAGATCAAGGTGTCACGCCGGTGACGATGGTGATCATGACGGTGCTTCGGAGATGGAGATCACAAGCACAAGATGATGATGGCCATATCATATCACTTATATTGATTGCATGTGATGTTTATCCTTTTATGCATCTTATCTTGCTTTGATTGACGGTAGCATTATAAGATGATCTCTCACTAAATTATCAAGAAGTGTTCTCCCTGAGTTTGCACCGTTGCGAAAGTTCTTCGTGCTGAGACACCACGTGATGATCGGGTGTGATAGGTTCTACGTTCAAATACAACGGGTGCAAAACAGTTGCACACGCGGAATACTCAGGTTATACTTGACGAGCCAAGCATATACAGATATGGCCTCGGAACACGGAGACCGAAAGGTCGAGCGTGAATCATATAGCAGATATGATCAACATAACGATGTTCACCATTGAAAACTACTCCATCTCACGTGATGATCGGTTATGGTTTAGTTGATTTGGATCACGTAATCACTTAGAGGATTAGAGGGATGTCTATCTAAGTGGGAGTTCTTTAATTAATTTGATTAACTGAACTTAAATTTATCATGAAACTTAGTACCTGATTAGTATCTTGCTTGTATATGTTTGATTGTAGATAGATGGCTCGTGCTGTTGTTCCGTTGAATTTTAATGCGTTCCTTGAGAAAGCAAAGTTGAAAGATGATGGTAGCAATTACACGGACTGGGTCCGTAACTTGAGGATTATACTCATTGCTGCACAGAAGAATTACATCCTAGAAGCACCACTGGGTGCCAGGCCTGCTGCAGGAGCAACGCCGGATGTTATGAACGTCTGGCAGAGCAAAGCTGATGACTACTCGATAGTTCAGTGTGCCATGCTTTACGGCTTAGAATCGGGACTTCAACGACGTTTTGAACGTCATGGAGCATATGAGATGTTCCAGGAGTTGAAGTTAATATTTCAAGCAAATGCCCGAATTGAGAGATATGAAGTCTCCAATAAGTTTTATAGCTGCAAGATGGAGGAGAACAGTTCTGTCAGTGAGCATATACTCAAAATGTCTGGGTATAATAATCACTTGATTCAATTGGGAGTTAATCTTCCAGATGATTGCGTCATTGACAGAATTCTTCAATCACTGCCACCAAGCTACAAGAGCTTCGTGATGAACTATAATATGCAAGGGATGAACAAGACTATTCCCGAGCTCTTCGCGATGCTGAAAGCTGCAGAGGTAGAAATCAAGAAGGAGCATCAAGTGTTGATGGTCAACAAGACCACTAGTTTCAAGAAAAAGGGCAAAGGGAAGAAGAAGGGGAACTTCAAAAAGAACGGCAAGAAAGTTGCTATTCAAGAGAAGAAACCCAAACCTGGACCTAAGCCTGAAACTGAGTGCTTCTATTGCAAGCAGACTGGTCACTAGAAGCGGAACTGCCCCAAGTATTTGGCGGATAAGAAGGATGGCAAGGTGAACAAAGGTATATGTGATATACATGTTATTGATGTGTACCTTACTAATGCTCGCAGTAGCACCTGGGTATTTGATACTGGTTCTGTTGCTAATATTTGCAACTCGAAACAGGGACTACGGATTAAGCGAAGATTGGTTAAGAACGAGGTGACGATGCGCGTGGGAAACGGTTCCAAAGTCGATGTGATCGCAGTCGGCACGCTACCTCTACATCTACCTTCGGGATTAATATTAGACCTAAATAATTGTTATTTAGTGCCAGCGTTAAGCATGAACATTATATCTGGATCTTTTTTAATGCGAGACGGTTATTCATTTAAATCAGAGAATAATGGTTGTTCTATTTATATGAGTAATATATTTTATGGTCATGCACCCTTGAAGAGTGGTCTATTCTTGTTGAATCTCGATAGTAGTAACACACATATTCATAATGTTGAAGCCAAAAGATGCAGAGTTGATAATGAGAGTGCAACTTATTTGTGGCACTGCCATTTAGGTCATATCGGTGTAAAACGCATGAAGAAACTCCATACTGATGGACTTTTGGAACCACTTGATTATGAATCACTTGGTACTTGCGAACCGTGCCTCATGGGCAAGATGACCAAAACACCGTTCTCCGGTACTATGGAGAGAGCAACCGATTTGTTGGAGATCATACATACAGATGTATGTGGTCCGATGAATATTGAGGCTCGTGGCGGATATCGTTATTTTCTCACCTTCACAGATGATTTAAGCAGATATGGGTATATCTATTTAATGAAACATAAGTCTGAAACATTTGAAAAAGAATTTCAGAGTGAAGTTGAAAATCATCGTAACAAGAAAATAAAGTTTCTACGATCTGATCGTGAAGGAGAATATTTGAGTTACGAGTTTGGTGTACATTTGAAAAATTGTGGAATAGTTTCGCAACTCACGCCACCCGGAACACCTCAGCGTAATGGTGTGTCCGAACGTCGTAATCGTACTTTACTAGATATGGTGCGATCTATGATGTCTCTTACTGATTTACCGCTATCGTTTTGGGGATACGCTCTAGACAACACTCTCCCATCTCGTTGCTATGCATCACATGTTCTTGCGTGTGCGTAGGAATTTTTTTGAAATTACTACGAAACCCAACACTAACGTCTTTGCTAAATGCTCCTGGCTTCGGCAACTTCTCTCTGAGCTCTCTTGTCCTATTGACAAGGCCACCATGGTATATTCATTGGCGGAGCCAGGGGTCTTCGTTGGTATTTCATGGAATACCAATGATTTTGGCAGGAAAAATATTATATATGTATGTATTGTATATACAATATACACATCGGTCCAGCCATAGCCCACAAGTTGAAACCTGTATGCAATCCACTCCATGTGTACCTTCCTGGCCTGCTCCCCTAAATGCTTCTATGTACTCGTCATGTCAGCAACCTACTAAGAGCATCTCTAGCAGTGCCCTTATATCGCGTCGAACTGTAAAATAACCGCCAATTTTTACAGTTTTGTCCGAAAAAAGCGACCTGAACAGACACCTTAAACACCCTTGAACCTTAAATTTTTTTTGAGGGACGCGGTAAATTGCCACACACGCCCCCCACCACGACCCGCGAAAACACAGGTTCCCTCCCGCCCCATCGGTGCCCTGTATAGTGGTAAAGCAGTTGGCGGGACGGAAATTTCAGCACACGCGTGTTCCCTCCCCCATTCAGCAGCCATTCGCCACTGTCGCCGTCCGTGCACCGCTTCGCTGGCGCCCCGTATCTGCCGTGCCCAGCCGCCCTCGGGTCGCCGCCGCCTCGGATCGACCGCCGCCGAGTCGCTGCCCGCCTTGGATCCACCGGTGAGTCCTTTTCTACCCCTTCAAGTTTGATTTAGCAAACGATTTCTGTTCATGCGAGCTCCATTGCGATTTGTAGATGGATTTGAGCCCTTGCGAGGAATTTTTTCTTGAGCATTCGTCCTCGTCCGATGAATCGAACATAGAGACGTTGATCGAGAACAATTGACAACATATGGTGGTGGTGGTCCTCGCCGTGAAGGAGCTCGAGGATAGGAACAGAAGGAGACGGCAAGGATCGACTGTCGGCCGTTTTTGCATCCCTCGCAACCGCCATCTCGCAAACATGATGCTCATGCAAGACTACTTCGCGGCGTCACCTACGTATCTGCGACACCTCTTCCGGAGAAGGTATCTAATGCGCCGATCACTCTTTGTAAAAACAGTAGAAGCTTGCGAGGCCAATTCTTGATTTTTTTTACCCAAAGGAGAAACGCCGCGGGCTACTGCTAACATTAAAAGGGTATAATTTTTCCTAATGAAATATGTTAAGAATCAACTAAGGAACAAAATGAGTTATATTGTAATTTTCTTTGTTGTTTTGTAATCTTTCTTAACTTTTTGAGACTGATATTGCCACAAGGATATTTTGCTACTAATATTGATATAGGTCATTAACTCATTGATGTTGCTAGCTTATTGCACACACAAAAAAATTCTATCTTATATTTCTATTGCAAGGAATACCAAGGAGCAAATTCTTGGCTCCGCCACTGGGTATATTGCGACAACGTCTCCGCCGTCTACCTCTTCGCCAACCCCTTTCATCATCGTCGCACAAAACATATTGAGCTGGATATCCACTTTGTTCGTGAGCAGGTGGCTCTTGGTCACGTTCGAGTTTTTCACGTGCCTACCTATCAGCAGTTTGCGGATATCATGACGAAGGGGTTGCCGACGTCGGTTTTTCGAGGAGTTTTGGTCTAGTCTGTGCGTCAACGCCAATGCTTCGATTGCGCCGGGGGGAGGGGGGAGGGGGGTGTTGAGCACCCTATGTACACATACATATACATGTACTCTAATCTTTATCCGTCTCGGTTAGGGTTTAATCTTGGACGTGATGATATCTCTGTACATCTATATATTGGCACTGGATGCCCGTGAATGTAGTGAGTTGCATCCTATCATTTCTCTACACATTCAAATCATGCCATCTACTCCCTCCGTTCCAAATTACTCGTCGCAGAAATGGATGTATCTAGAACTAGAATACATCTAGATATATCCATACATGCGACAAGTAATTCGGAACGGAGGGAGTAAGTCTCAAAGCGTGCACGAACTTTGCAGTGTTAAGCACATGGAGGCCTTCACGCTTCACGCTCATAAGGCCGGCACACCATATCCCAATTACATTGCATTTCGTCCTGGTGGTCTTGTCCGAAAAAAAGGCGCACTCAAGCTTGTTGTGTTGCTAAGCATTTTATACTCCAGTTGTTTATACGTATCACTTATGAGTCTGTCTTAAGCTGAAGGTCCTGCATGTAAGATCGTTTTAAAACAGTAGAGATCCGTTAGCTGAAACTTTGCAACCCGACCCGGCATGGGATGGGCCAATCAAATTACAGTCTCTACTAAGCCCACCGGTCAAAAATACTGTTCCAGTTTGTTCACCTTAACCCAGACGCGGTTTGCTGCCCATTATATAAGACCGCCTCCTTTCGCTTCACTCACCATCATTTCTCAACTCTCCGATCACATCTCGATCTTTCCTCTACACAGACACACACACACTCGCTGCGCAATTTGTTTCTGTGACAGGGAGCTCTGCAGCGGCAAAAAATTTAGCAGCGCAGAGCGATGGAGAGCGTGGATGAAAATGGAGGAAGCCGCCTTGTGGTGACCGAGCTGGGCTACATCAAGGAGCTGGTGAGGCAGCTGGACGTCAACCTGGGAGGCTGCCCCGACCACTGCAAGCGCCTGGCCGCCCAGATCTTCGCCGTGACCGAGAGGTCCATCGGCATGATCAGGTCCGGCCACTTCGACTGCCGGAAGCGCTCCGCCGCCGGCCTCGACTCGCCGCCGTTCTCCGCGACGCCCAGCCCCCTGAGCGACGTCTCCGGCGTGCCTTTCCATGCCAACAACAAGAAGAGGTGCATACTTTATTTATGAAACTATTCGAGCTTGGCACGATTAATTAATGGATCTTTTGGTATAGATTTCTAAGGCTTGCTTTGTTCTTGGATTTGCAGGAAGACAATGGAGAAACGGAAACATCAGGTCAGGGTGAGCTCGGAGGGAGCAGGAGCGGAGACCCCAGTCGACGACGGCCACAGCTGGAGGAAGTACGGCCAGAAGGACATTCTTGGAGCCAAGCACCCAAGGTTGGTACTCTAGTAATTTTCTGTTGGTACATCCGCACATGTTTAAATTACACGAGTGGCAAGTGGCACCACAATCATCCGCTTTCGCTTTCTGTGAGGTCACGGGGATTTTTGCTTTTGGATTTGGGCACTGGTTCTTCTTCGAGGTGTTCTTTCAGTTGGTGAATGTTGCAGCCTTTCCACTGTTGCCAATTGTTCGGCATCCACTAGTCAGATAGTAGTACACCTGTTGCATCCCACTGAGCCGTTCCAGAGGAATTGTTCTGATTTTGTTTGCCGTCCCTGACCTGAGCTTTGCAACGATGCAGGGGGTACTACCGCTGCACGCACCGCAAATCCCAGGGGTGCGCGGCGACCAAGCAGGTGCAGCGCGCCGACGAGGACCCGGCGCTCTTCGACGTGATCTACCACGGCGAGCACACCTGCGTTCACAAGACGGTGGCCGCCGCGGCGGCCATGGTGCAGCCGGCGGAGGAGAACCCGGACGCTCGTAGGCATCTGCAGAACCTGAGCACGAGCCTGACAGTGAACACCGAGGGGCTCACGGCGACGACGGGTCATCAGGGCTGCGGCACCACCACGTCCTTCTGCTTCTCCTCGCAGGCGGTGAGCGCGCTGACGACGCCGCAAGAGCACTACCCGTTCTCCATGCCGTCGACGCCGGAGAACTGCTTTGGACAGGGCGCGTCGCTGTCGACGTCCCTTGAACCCTCGCCGGTAACCTCGGACTCGAACCGCTTCTCCATGAACCCGTTCCAGGCGGAGTGGAGGGCGCAGTCTGAGTACGACGAGGTGGTGTCCGCGCTCGTGGCCGCGGGGACGATGCCGGCGCTCGCCATGGAGATGGAGGAGAACGCCTTCTCGATGGACGGGTTTGAGTTCGACGTTTCTTGCTTCTTTGCATCAGACGATTGATGATGGTAAAAGAAAAGGAGAAAACTAAAAGAAAAGCAGGGAAAAAAAGGGGGACCGTAGACATTAGAGATATCGCCCGCCGAGCTCTGATTTTTGGTCAGCGGCAGAGGAAGAATAACAACAAACAAGTTCTTCATGGGTTAGTGTGGGTGTATGTGTAAGCTTTAGGAGATGAGATTAGTTCCTTTTCTTCATATTCTTTTAATTGTTTTTCTTCTAAATTCAGCTACTGGTAGTTCTCAAGAAGGTAAAAAGTGTAGTGGCAAAAACAAATTGTAACCAATGCATATTTCTCCGCCTGACTTTTTTTTGCCATCTTTTTTTATTTAAAAATGAGGCACACGGGGCACAGACGACCTGACCACAAACAATATCACAACACAATCAACGACACAACCGCCGAGAGGGAGCACCGACCAACAAAACAACATCAAACAGTCGACCACAGCGTCGAGGACATGGCAGCTCTGATTTTGCGATACTTCCGCTGTCTACTACCGCTCCTAGTACCGCTTAGGTTTTTTCTTCTATGCTTGTTTCGGTTGCCTTCTTTGCCTAAGCGGTAGTAGAGCGGATGTAGCATGGTAGTACCGCTCCCGGCGGCACTAACGGCCTCAGTTCTATGAACTTTTGTGCACTGCCCCTAGTACTACCGCTTGAGCACGGGAAGAGTGCATAACGGTTGGATTTGGGGAGGCCTATAAAAGGGGGTCTTCTTCTCCATTGCAATGTATCCTTCTACCTCGTGTTCTTCCCCCATTGTTCACCTTCTTCGAGCTTGCTATCTCTCAAT
>NC_041388.1:332194305-332195786 GCF_002162155.2 Triticum dicoccoides
GGGGAGACAGGAGATCTAGATCCACATTTCCACCAATCACTTTCTCCTCTATGTGAGGGGAACCCTTTGGAACTAGTTCTTGGAGTTCTTGGTGTTCTCCTTCTTGTTCTTCCTCTCATTTTCCTTCATAGCTTTCATTGCTTTGGTGGGATTTGAGAGTGAGGTACTTGAGCACTCCGTGTGCCCTTGCCATTGCATTTGGTGCATAGGTTTGAGTTCTCCACATAGATACATGGAAGTGAAGTTGAGAGCTTATTACTCTTGGGTGATTGGTACACTAGAGCTTCCTATTGGGTGCTTGGGCGTCCTAGATGGTTGATGGTGCTTCAGAGCTCAATCATTATGGTGTAAAGCTCCAGGCAAGCGTCGTGGTCTCCAATTAGGTTGTGGAGATCGCCCCGAGCAATTTGTACAGGTTCCGGTGACCGCCCTCATGGGTTGCCAAAGTGTACGGGTTCGGTGACCACCCCAAGGGTCTCCATTTGTACGGGTTCGGTGACCGTCCTCAGAGGTCCCTTTGTGGAATCATGACATCTTGCATTGTGCGAGGGCGTGAGGAGATTATGGTGGCCCTAGTGGCTTCTTGGGGAGCATTGTGCCTCCACACCGCTCCAAACGAATATTAGCATCAACAAGGGTGTGAACTTTGGGATACATCCTCGTCTCCGCGTGCCTCGGTTATATCTTACCTGAGCCCTTTACTTATGCACTTTACTTTGTGATAGCCATAGCGTTTCATGTTATATATCTTGCTATCACTTAGTTGTTTATCTCGCTTAGCATAAGTTGGTGGTGCACACAATTGAGCCTAGTTGTTGTAGGTTTCATGCTTGACAAATTAACCGCTAGGTTTATTCCCCATGTGTTCAAGCCTAAACCGTAATTATTTTAAAGCGCCTATTCACCCCCCTCTGGGCGACATCCACAATCTTTTAAAGAGGAAGTGGGAGGATGATACATCTCATTGAAATAATTAATCATTGGCTTAAATTTATAACAAGACTAAACCAGAAATGTTCTGGAATATTTTGTATTATAAAGCTAAGCAAAGAAATTGCTACATTAGATGTGGAGATTCAGTTAAGACTGTAATAGAATGCAAAGGTCAGGAAGATTATTGAATCTACTAAATATTTTATCTTAAAAGAAGATGAAACCAACGCACTATGAGGAAGCAGTGATGGCACCAAGCTAAGATAGGCATTACCCAAGCCATCTAAATCCAAAGTGAAGTCCATATGCAAGGAGAAAGTTTTGAACTTGGAGAAACCTTTAGAAGGTGTATAAATGGATCTCCGATTATTCATGGATAAGGATCCTGAAAGAAAAGTATTACAAAAGAGTTTTGTAGGAATTGAAGAATTGATCTTGTCAAATCTTCTTGTCAGTAGAATACTAAAAGTATTACTGGATTGCAATGGTGAGTGTTATTGATGTCTGACAGATGAGTAACAAAACTAGTTTGAAAAGTGATTTCAAAA
>NC_041388.1:332196231-332215658 GCF_002162155.2 Triticum dicoccoides
CAACAACTTATGGATACAAGAAGTTTAGGTGGAAGCTCTAAATTTCTGATCTTACATATGTATGACATATCACCTGATCAAAAATAATATAAAGTATATTAGCACAAAGATTAAACTCATGTTTCTAAAAGGGACTTAGAATAATTGGATGACAATCTATATAGATAGATTGAAACTTCTGATTATACAAAAAACATGTACTATAACAAAGTTTTAAAGAAGTTTAAAAGGAGAATATATTTTCTCAAAATGTCACATAGTGTAACACTATGCATAAATCAATAGTTGATCAACATATGTGGATGAACATAGTTCAATTTGATTCAAATTGAATTCATCATATGTGCTATCAAATGTACAAAGCCATACGTTTTCGCATGAACTAATCGTTAGTAGCAAGTGCCATAATGATCCGGGAAACATTCACTAGGGCAATTGCTTAAAGATTAAGTACCTCAATTGGACAAAAGTTTTGATTCTTATCCTTGGATGAGATGAAGAGATTGTTGTAAATAGTTACACAAAATATTTCTTATAAAGGTTACACAAAGACAACTTCATGACTGACATGTATCGGGCTATAATAATCTTCAGAAACGAACATAAATTGTGGATCTATAAATGATATAGATTGAGACTTGAGAAGTTATTCAATAGGATGTAATCTGGATCAATAAAAGGTTTATTGATAAATAACGATGTAATTCCAAATGAATATTGACTATATGAAGATATATCAATTGAACTATATGGAGATATAGCGTTACAGTAGAATGGACTATATAGGGATATAGTGCTACCATTAATGTAAAAAAAAGAATTACACAAAAGTACCAGATATTACCGACACAAATAACATTAGGATTGGGAGAATATTAGATCCAGTGACGAAGGATCTACCATTAGCAAAGCATGTACTACACCAGATAGCCATTGGAGTTATATAAACATCCAACTAGATTATTGACTCCGGTGCAAGTGGGAGACCATTGGAAATATGCCATAGAGGCAATAATATTTGTATTTTCATATTTCCATATTCATAGCTAAAGAGTTTATATTCTATGCTATAACTGCTATGGTCCTGAAATATGCGATTCAGTGGAAAACTCATATGCACGTGTGGAATGATAAACAGTTAAATTGAAGGCTCCTAGTCTTGCCTCTGGGACTACCTCAAGTGTTGTTGGTGATCATGTTTTCTAGATCTTAGGATATCGTTAAGTGTAATGATAGTCCTAAAGTAACATCGAGATTGTGATGTTGGAAGAACGATCATATTGAATCGACCCAAACTAGTTTGTTGTGAATTGGATTAATATCGTCTATAATCAATTTTAATAACATGGAGTGTTAACTTGTGATCTTGCTCCTTACACCATGAGAGTATCGTGGTCACTTCTTACTTACGGTGGGCTTTGGGGTTGCTCAAACATAACATGTAACACAATGATCATAATGATAACTTATAGGTTCATCAGAAAGTTTGACAAGTGGCCGGATAGCTCGAGAGTGGGATTTGCTCCTCCAATGATGGAGAGACATTCTTAGGGCCCTCTCGGTGTGACAACATCAATCATCGTATGGCCAGACATAGGTGACTTCTTCACGGGGATGCCTGAATAAAATAACGAGAAAGAAGAACAAAACTGGTAACAAGGATTTCGGTATAGTGAGCATAGTGATGACTCAGGAGGATACCGATGCATCCCGGGTTTTGTGAAGTATCGTGAAGCAAAGGGAACATCACATGATAACCAAAGGTTCACTCCAATATCATTCGTGTACTCACAGGGACCAGTATGGACGTCCACGGTCCCGCTGTCGGTCATTGAACGAACGATTTCGTCCATGTCTGTGAGTTATCGAACCTACAGGGTCACAAGCTTAAGGCAATCACGATCTTATAGGTGTTAGTAGGACGGGAGTCATGAGAATATATTTGTGGAATTGTTTCATGAATATTCAGAATAGTTCCCAGAGGATCCAAAAGCGTTTCGGGGTCACCGAAAGGGTTTCGGTGAATATCGGGTAATAGTGGGTATTATGATATTATATATATAGGTGGAAAATGTTTCGAGAGATGTTAAAAATAATATATACATATAATGATCTATAAGTATTTAGACATTTTATATTTAATTTAAATATCAACAAACCTAAAAAGGCCAAGAGGTGGAGGGCATTATGGGCCACTGATACATCCATTTTGCATCATGTTTTCTTACTGTTATTTATGATGTTTTTATCCATAATAATGCTTTTTGGAGTAATTCTAATGCCTTTTCTCTCATAATTTGCAAGGTACACACCAAGGGGGAGAATTCTGGACCTGGAAAAGCTACGTCAGACTACCTATTCTGCACAACTCCAAACAAGCTGAAACTTCACGGGGATTTTTTTGGAATATATAAGAATTGTTGGAGCAAATAACTACCAGAGGGGGGCCACCAGGTGGGCACAACCCACCTGGGCGCGCCAGGCCCCCCTGGCGCGCCTTGGGGGGTTGTGGCCTCCTCGGCCCACCTCTGGTGCCCATCTTTTTGTATATAAGTCATTTTGACCTAGAAAAATTAAGAGGAGGAATTTCGGGATGAAGCCCCTCCGCCTCAAGGTGGAACTCGGGTAGGAGCACTTTTGCCCTCCGGCGGAGCGATTCCGTTGGAGGAACTTCCCTCTCGGAGGGGAAAATCATCGTCATCATTATCACCAACAGCTCTCCCATCTTGGGGAGGGCAATCTCCATTAACATCTTCAACAGCACCATCTCCTCTCAAACCCTAGTTCATCTCTTGTGTTCAATCTTGTTACCGGAACTATAGATTGGTACTTGTGGGTGACTAGTAGTGTTGATTACATCCTTTAGTTGATTACTATATGGTTTATTTGGTGGAAGATTATATGTTCAGATCGAATATGCTATTTAATACCCCTATGATCATGAGCATGTTTATCATTTATGAGTAGTCACTACTGCATGATGCTGCTAACGCGACACTACGATCAGAGACCCTTCGAAGATACTGTGTGTGATGCAATAATCACAAACATTGGTGTAAAAGAACCGTCAAAAAAGGTGCAAAACATTTGCGATGGCGAAGCCATCAAATACGGTTCAGATTTTAGTTGTGTGTGTGATGCAGGGCACATGGTTCAGTCCAATGAACTATTTGCGATGAGGCAGAATAAAAGAAACGGGCAGCCTGATGAAGGCGTGTGTGATATACAACATACAGTTCACTCGAATGAACTGTTTGTGATTAGGCAACATTAAAGAAATGGTCAGCCAGATCACGGTGCGTGTGATTGAGGGCATACGCTTCAGAAGGATTAACTATTTGCGATTAGGCAACATAACAGAAATGAGTCAGCCAGATCAAAGTGTCCGCGATTGATGGCATACACTTCACATGGATGAACTATTTACGATTATCCACAACAAACTGAAACAGTTAGATAGATTAATGTGTGTGCGCTAGATGGGCACACACATTCTAATCAAAAGAAGCGTGCGTGATGGTAATAACGAGCGTGCACGATTGTTGGAACAAGACATGTGCTGACATTGCCTATTGCGATGCACCATATGGTGCAAATGCCACGTACGCGGCCGAGAAGGCGTACGTGCCCACGTTACGCCTTCCGGGAATAGTGCCACACTTATAACCGTCAGTAAATTTTGTATTGGAAATATGCCCTGGAGGCAATAATAAAAAGGATTATTATTATATTTCCTTGTTCATGATAATTGTCTTTTATTCATGCTATAATTGTGTTATTCGGAAATTGTAATACATGTGTGAATACTTAGACACCAACATGTCCCTAGTAAGCCTCTAGTTGACTAGCTTGTTGATCAACAGATAGTCATGGTTTCCTGACTATGGACATTGGATGTCATTGATAACGAGATCACATCATTAGGAGAATGATGTGATGGACAAGACCCAATCCTAAACATAGCATAAGATCGTATAGTTCGTTTGCTAGAGTTTTCCAATGTCAAGTATCTTTTCCTTAGACCATGAGATCGTGTAACTCCCGGATACCGTAGGAGTGCTTTGGGTGTACCAAACGTCACAACGTAACTGGGTGACTATAAAGGTATACTGCGGGTATCTCTGAAAGTGTCTGTTGGGTTGACACGGATCAAGACTGGGATTTGTCACTCCGTATGACAGAGAGGTATCACTGGGCCCACTCGATAATGCATCATCATAATGAGCTCAAAGTGACCAAGTGTCTGGTCACGGGATCATGCATTATGGTACGAGTAAAGTGACTTGCCGGTAACGAGATTGAACGAGGTATTGGGATACCGACGATCGAATCTCGGGCAAGTAACATATCGATTGGCGAAGGGAATTGTATACGGGGTTGCTTGAATCCTCGACATCGTGGTTCATCCAATGAGATCATCGAGGAGCATGTGGGAGACAACATGGGTATCCAGATCCCGCTGTTGGTTATTGACCGGAGAGCAATCTCGGTCATGTCTACATGTCTCCCGAACCCGTAGGGTCTGCACACTTAAGGTTCGGTGACGCTAGGGTTGTAGGGATATGTATATGCAGTAACCCGAAAGTTGTTCGGAGTCCCGGATGAGATCCAGGATGTCACGAGGAGTTTCGGAATGGTCCGGAGGTAAAGAATTATATATAGGAAGTGCTATTTCGGCCATCGGGACAAGTTTCGGGGTCACGGGTATTGTACCGGGTCCACCGAAAGGGTCCCGGGGGTCCACCGGGTGGGGCCACCTATCCCGGAGGGCCCCATGGGCTAAAGTGGGAAGGGATCCAGCCCAAAGTGGGCTGGGGCGCCACTTTCCCCTAGGGCCCATGCGCCTAGGGTAGGGGAAACCCTAAAGGGGGCGCCCCCTTGCTTGGGGGGCAAGCCCCCCACCCCTTGGCCGCCGCCCCCCCTAGGAGATTGCATCTCCTAGGGCCGCCGCCCCCCTAGGCTCCCTATATATAGTGGGGGGGAAGGAGGGCCTCTCACCCCACGCCTTTGGTGCCTCCCTCTCCCTCTCCAACACCTCCTCCTCCTCCATAGAGCTTGGCGAAGCCCTGACGGAGTACTGCAGCTCCACCACCACCACGCCGTCGTGCTGTTGCTGGAGCCATCTTCCTCAACCTCTCCTTCCCCCTTGCTGGATCAAGAAGGAGGAGATGTCACGCTGACCGTACGTGTGTTGAACGCGGAGGTGCCGTCCGTTCGGCGCTAGGATCTCCGGTGATTTGGATCACGTCGAGTACCGCTTCCTCATCCCCGTTCTTTGAACGCTTCCGCGCGTGATCTACAAAGGTATGTAGATGCAATCCGATCACTCGTTGCTAGATGAACTCCTAGATGGATCTTGGTGAAACCGTAGGAAAATTTTTGTTTTCTGCAACGTTCCCCAACAGTGGCATCATGAGCTAGGTTTATGCGTTGTTCCTTTTGCACGAGTAGAACACAATTTGTTGTGGGCGTAGATGTTTTCAACTTTCTTGCCGCTACTAGTCTTATTTTGCTTCAACGGTATTGTGGGATGAAGCGGCCCGGACCAACCTTACACGTACGCTTACGTGAGACCGGTTCCACCGACTGACATGCACTAGTTGCATAAGGTGGCTGGCGGGTGTCTGTCTCTCCCACTTTAGTTGGATCGGATTTGATGAAAAGGGTCCTTATGAAGGGTAAATAGAAGTTGACAAATCACGTTGTGGCTTTCACGTAGGTAAGAAAACGTTCTTGCTAGAACCCTATTTCAGCCACGTAAAACTTGCAACAACAATTAGAGGACGTCTAACTTGTTTTTGCAGCAAGTGCTTTGTGATATGATATGGCCAAAGTTGTGATGAATGATGAATGATATATATGTGATGTATGAGATGTTCATGCTATTGTAATAGGAATCACGACTTGCATGTCGATGAGTATGACAACCGCAGGAGCCATAGGAGTTGTCTTTATTTTTTTGTATGACTTGCGTGTCATTGAGAAACGCCATGTAAATTACTTTACTTTATTGCTAAACGTGTTAGCCATAGTAGTAGAAGTAATAGTTGGCGAGCAACTTTATGGAGACACGATGATGGAGATCATGATGATGGAGATCATGGTGTCATGCTGGTGACAAGATGATCATGGAGCCCCAAGATGGAGATCAAAGGAGCTATGTGATATTGGTCATATCATGTCACTTTTATTATTTGATTGCATGTGATGTTTATCATGTTTCTGCATCTTGTTTACTTAGAACGACGGTAGTAAATAAGATGATCCCTCATAATAATTTCAAGAAAGTGTTCCCCCTAACTGTGCACCGTTGCGACAGTTCGTTGTTTCGAAGCACCACGTGATGATCGGGTGTTAGATTCCAACGTTCACATACAACGGGTGTAAGACAGATTTACACATGCAAACACTTAGGTTGACTCGACGAGCCTAGCATGTACAGACATGGCCTCAGAACACACAAGACCGAAAGGTCGAGCATGAGCCGTATAGAAGATACGATCAACATGAAGATGTTCACCGATGTTACCTAGTCCGTCTCACGTGATGATCGGACACGGCCTAGTTAACTCGGATCATGTTATACTTAGATTACTGGAGGGATGTCTATCTAAGTGGGAGTTCATTGAATAATTTGATTAGATGAACTTAATTATCATGAACTTAGTCTATTTTTTTTACAGTATGTCTTGTAGATCAAATGGCCAACGTAGTCCTCAACTTCAACGCGTTCCTAGAGAAAACCAAGCTGAAAGACGATGGCAGCAACTACACGGACTGGGTCCGGAACCTGAGGATCATCCTCATAGCTGCCAAGAAAGATTATGTCCGACAAGCACCGCTAGGTGACGCACCTGTTCTCCCTGCAAAATAAGACATTATGAACGCTTGGCAGGCACGTACCGATGACTACTCCCTCGTTCAGTGCGGCATGCTTTACAGCTTAGAGCCGGGGCTCCAAAAGCGTTTTGAGAGACACGGAGCATATGAGATGTTTGAAGAGCTGAAAATGGTTTTCCAAGCTCATGCCCGGGTCGAGAGATATCAAGTCTCCGACAAGTTCTTCAGCTGTAAGATGGAGGAAAACAGTTCTGTGAGTGAGCACATACTCACTATGTCTGGGTTGCATAACCCTTGACTCAGCTGGGAGTTAATCTCCCGGATGACGCGGTCATTGACATAATCCTTCAGTTGCTTCCATCGAGCTACACGAGCTTTGTGATGAACTTCAATATGCAGGGGATGGAAAAGACCATTCCTGAAGTATTTGCAATGCTGAAATCAGCAGAGGTAGAAGTCAAAAAGGAACATCAAGTGTTGATGGTGAATAAAACCACTAAGTTCAAGAAGGGCAAGGGTAAGAAAGCCTTCAAGAAGGATGGCAAGGGAGTTGCCGCGCCCGGCAAGCAAGCTGCCGGGAAGAAGCCAAAGAATGGACCCAAGCCCGAGACTGAGTGCTTTTATTGCAAGGGAAGTGGTCACTGGAAGCGGGACTGCCCCAAATACTTAGCGGACAAGAAGGCCGGCATCACGAAAGGTATATGTGATATACATGTAATTGATGTGTACCTTACCATTACTCGTAGTAGCTCCTGGGTATTTGATACCGGTGCGGTTGCTCACATTTGTAACTCAAAACAGGAGCTGCGGAATAAGCGGAGACTGGCGAAGGACGAGGTGACGATGCGCGTTGGGAATGGTTCCAAGGTCAATGTGATCGCCGTCGGCACGCTACCTCTACATTTACCTTCGGGATTAATTTTAAACCTTAATAATTGTTATTTAGTGCCAGCTTTGAGCATGAACATTGTATCATGATCTCGTTTAATTCGAGATGGCTACTCATTTAAATCCGAGAATAATGGTTGTTCTATTTATATGAGAGATATGTTTTATGGTCATGCTCCGATGGTGAATGGTTTATTCTTAATGAATCTCGAGCGTAATGCTACACATGTTCATAGTGTGAGTACCAAAAGATGTAAGATTGATAATGATAGTCCCACATACTTGTGGCACTGCCGCCTTGGTCACATAGGTGTCAAACGCATGAAGAAGCTCCATGCTGATGGACTTTTAGAGTCTCTTGATTACGAATCATTTGACACGTGCGAACCATGCCTCATGGGTAAAATGACCAAGACTCCGTTCTCAGGAACAATGGAGCGAGCAACCAACTTATTGGAAATCATACATACTGATGTGTGTGGTCCAATGAGTGTTGAGGCTCGCGGTGGCTATCGTTATGTTCTCACCCTCACTGATGACTTGAGTAGATATGGGTATGTCTACTTGATGAAACACAAGTCTGAGACCTTTGAAAAGTTCAAGGAATTTCAGAGTGAGGTTGAGAATCAACGTGACAGGAAAATCAAGTTCCTGCGATCAGATCGTGGAGGAGAATACTTGAGTCACGAGTTTGGCACACACTTAAGAAAATGTGGAATAGTTTCACAACTCATGCCGCCTGGAACACCTCAACGTAATGGTGTGTCCAAACGTCGTAATCGCACTCTATTAGATATGGTGCGATCTATGATGTCTCTTATCTATTTACCGCTATCTTTTTGGGGCTATGCTTTAGAGACTGCCGCATTCACTTTAAATAGGGCTCCATCGAAATCCGTTGAGACGACACCGTATGAATTATGGTTTGGGAAGAAACCTAAGCTGTCGTTTCTAAAAGTTTGGGGATGCGATGCTTATGTCAAGAAACTTCAACCTGAAAAGCTCGAACCCAAGTCGTAAAAATGCGTCTTCATAGGATACCCTAAAGAAACTATTGGGTATACCTTCTACCTCAGATCCGAAGGCAAGATCTTTGTTGCCAAGAATGGATCCTTTCTAGAGAAGGAGTTTCTCTCGAAAGAAGTAAGTGGGAGGAAAGTAGAACTTGATGAAGTATTACCTCTTGAACCGGAAAATGGCGCAACTCAAGAAAATGTTCCTGAGGTGCCTGCACCGACTAGATAGGAAGTTAATGATGATGATCAAGATACTTCTGATCAAGCTCCTACTGAAATTCGAAGGTCCACAAGGACACGTTCAGCACCAGATTGGTACGGCAACCCTTTCTTGGAAATCATGTTGTTAGACAATGGTGAACCTTCGAACTATGAAGAAGCGATGGCGGGCCCGGATTCTGAAAAATGGCTGGAAGCCATGAAATCCGAGATAGGATCCATGTATGAAAACGAAGTATGGACTTTGACTGACTTGCCCGTAGAGCGGCGAGCCATAGAAAATAAATGGATCTTTAAGAAGAAGACAGACGCAGATGGTAATGTGACCATCTATAAAGCTCGGCTTGTCGCTAAGGGTTATCGACAAGTTCAAGGGGTTGACTACGATGAGACTTTCTCACCGGTAGCGAAGCTGAAGTCCGCCCGAATCATGTTAGCAATTGCCGCATTCTATGATTATGAAATATGGCAAATGGATGTCAAAACGGCATTCCTTAATGGTTTCCTTAAGGAAGAATTGTATATGATGCAGCCGGAAGGTTTTGTCGATCCTAAGTATGCTGACAAGGTGTGCAAGCTCCAACGCTCGATTTATGGGCTGGTGCAAGCATCTCGGAGTTGGAACATTCGCTTTGATGAGATGATCAAAGCGTTTGGGTTTATGCAGACTTATGGAGAAGCCTGCGTTTACAAGAAAGTGAGTGGGAGCTCTGTAGCATTTCTCATATTATATGTAGATGACATACTTTTGATGGGAAATGATATAGAGCTTTTGGACAGCATTAAGGCCTACTTGAATAAGAGTTTTTCAATGAAGGACCTTGGAGAAGCTGCTTATATATTAGGCATCAAGATCTACAGAGATAGATCAAGACGCCTCATAGGTCTTTCACAAAGCACATACCTTGATAAGATATTGAAGAATTTCAATATGGATCAGTCTAAGAAGGGGTTCTTGCCTGTGTTGCAAGGTGTGAAATTGAGCTCAGCTCAATGTCCGACCACGACAGAA
Organism: Triticum dicoccoides; assembly: GCF_002162155.2. Taxonomy (NCBI): domain Eukaryota; kingdom Viridiplantae; phylum Streptophyta; class Magnoliopsida; order Poales; family Poaceae; genus Triticum; species Triticum dicoccoides. Next base: position 332,206,207 of record NC_041388.1, read on the forward strand.
GATATAGAAGAGATGAGTGTCATCCCCTATGCCTCAGCCATGGGTTCTATTATGTATGCCATGCTGTGTACCAGACCTGATGTAAACCTTGCCGTGAGTTTGGTAGGAAGGTACCAAAGTAATCCCGGCAAGGAACACTGGACAGCGGTCAAGAATATCCTGAAGTACCTGAAAAGGATTAAGGAAATGTTTCTCGTTTATGGAGGTGACGAAGAGCTCGTCGTAAAAGGTTACGTCGACGCTAGCTTCGACACAGATCTGGATGACTCTAAGTCACAAACCGGATACGTGTATATTTTGAATGGTGGGGCAGTAAGCTGGTGCAGTTGCAAGCAGAGCGTCGTGGCGGGATCTACATGTGAAGCGGAGTACATGGCAGCCTCGGAGGCAGCGCATGAAGCAATTTGGATGAAGGAGTTCATCACCGACCTAGGAGTCATACCCAATGCGTCGGGGCCGATCAAGCTCTTCTGTGACAACACTGGAGCTATTGTTCTTGCCAAGGAGCCCAGGTTTCACAAGAAGACAAGGCACATCAAGCGTCGCTTCAACTCCATTCGTGAAAATGTTCAAGATGGAGACATAGATATTTGTGAAGTACATACGGACCTGAATGTAGCAGATCCGTTGACTAAACCTCTCCCTAGAGCAAAACATGATCAACACCAGAATTCCATGGGTGTTCGATTCATCACAGTGTAACTAGATTATTGACTCTAGTGCAAGTGGGAGACTATTGGAAATATGCCCTAGAGGCAATAATAAAAAGGATTATTATTATATTTCCTTGTTCATGATAATTGTATTTTATTCATGCTATAATTGTGTTATCCGGAAATCGTAATACATGTGTGAATACTTAGACACCAACATGTCCCTAGTAAGCCTCTAGTTGACTAGCTCGTTGATCAACAGATAGTCATGGTTTCCTGACTATGGACATTGGATGTCATTGATAACGAGATCACATCATTAGGAGAATGATGTGATGGACAAGACCCAATCCTAAACATAGCACAAGATCGTATAGTTCGTTTGCTAGAGTTTTCCAATGTCAAGTATCTTTTCCTTAGACCATGAGATCGTGTAACTCCCGGATACCGTAGGAGTGCTTTGGGTGTACCAAACGTCACAACGTAACTGGGTGACTATAAAGGTATACTGTGGGTATCTCCGAAAGTGTATGTTGGGTTGACACGGATCAAGACTGGGATTTGTCACTCCGTTTGACGAAGAGGTATCACTGGGCCCACTCGGTAATGCATCATCATAATGAGCTCAAAGTGACCAAGTGTCTGGTCACGGGATCATGCATTACGGTACGAGTAAAGTGACTTGCCGGTAACGAGATTGAACGAGGTATTGGGATACCGACGATCGAATCTCGGGCAAGTAACATACCGATTGACGAAGGGAATTGTATACGGGGTTGCTTGAATCCTCGACATCATGGTTCATCCGATGAGATCATCGAGGAGCATGTGGGAGCCAACATGGGTATCCAGATCCCGCTGTTGGTTATTGACCGGAGAGCAATCTCGGTCATGTCTACATGTCTCCCGAACCCGTAGGGTCTGCACACTTAAGGTTCGGTGACGCTAGGGTTGTAGGGATATGTATATGTAGTAACCCGAAAGTTGTTCGGAGTCCCGGATGAGATCCAGGACGTCACGAGGAGTTTCGGAATGGTCCGGAGGTAAAGAATTATATATAGGAAGTGCTATTTCGGCCATCGGGACAAGTTTCGGGGTCACGGGTATTGTACCGGGACCACCGGAAGGGTCCCGGGGGTCCACCGGGTGGGGCCACCTATCCCAGAGGGCCCCATGGGCTAAAGTGGGAAGGGATCCAGCCCAAAGTGGGCTGGGGCGCCACTTTCCCCTAGGGCCCATGCGCCTAGGGTAGGGGAAACCCTAAAGGGGGCGCCCTCTTGCTTGGGGGGCAAGCCCCCCACCCCTTGGCCGCCCCCTAGGAGATTGCATCTCCTAGGGCCCGCGCCCCCCTAGGCTCCCTATATATAGTGGGGGGGAAGGAGGGCCTCTCACCCCACGTCTTTGGTGCCTCCCTCTCCCTCTCCAACACCTCCTCCTCCTGCATAGAGCTTGGCGAAGCCCTGACGGAGTACTGCAGCTCCACCACCACCACGCCGTCGTGCTGCTGCTGGAGCCATCTTCCTCAACCTCTCCTTCCCCCTTGCTGGATCAAGAAGGAAGAGACGTCACGCTGACCGTACGTGTGTTGAACGCGGAGGTGCCGTCTGTTCGGCGCTAGGATCTCCGGTGATTTGGATCACGTCGAGTACGGCTTCCTCATCCCCGTTCTTTGAACGCTTCCGCGCGTGATCTACAAAGGTATGTAGATGCAATCCGATCACTCGTTGCTAGATGAACTCCTAGATGGATCTTGGTGAAACCGTAGGAAATTTTTTGTTTTCTGCAACGTTCCCCAACATTTTGAGCATGCATCCCATCACATTCCAAATTGCAAACCTGTTCACACCGATCAAAACCTAAATGGCTTCCCACTTAGGAGCGTATTACTACTCGGTTATAAATACTACTACTCCAAGATGATTGCACATTCCTCCTCAACTCCTCATCCACAAAAACAAAGTCATTCATCGTCGTTCCCTTTGCGTCTGCCATGGCTAGCGTGAGTTCTGGGTCGAGAGATTGCCACCAGGGAGATGCGATCATGGAAGCGGAAGCACGAGAGATGTCCCGCCTTGCTGTGAACGCAGCCGGCATGTCCCGCCGCACGGCCGTAGCAGCATAGAGGTCCGGCCATGCCGCCGAAGTAGCACACAGGTCCCGCCACACCGTCGATGCGGCAGACTGGTCCGGCCGCACCGCGGAAGCTGAAGAGATGTCCCGCCGCGCCGCGAATGCAGCAGAGATGTCCTCCCGCGCCGCGGGAGCCTGAGAAAATGTCTCGCGGGCAGGCGAGGACTCTTATAGGTGCATGCATGCGATCGTCCATAGCCAGATGGATCAGATCTCTGGCTGGGCGAGGTTGCAGGACGACAGGAAAGCCACTTTTGTCGGCGTCATCTGGCAACTAAATGAGAGCAATGCGAAGCTCTGGGCCGAGCACGACCTGCTGAGGCGACGATCGTTGGAAGTGTGGAGCAGCAGGAGGAGACCGCTGCCTTATTGAAGAGAACCGACGTCATCGTCGAGAAACTTATGGACGAGAATGCCATGCTGCGCATCGAGCGCAGAAGGCTAGTGGAGGAATGTGTGGATGCTGTCAAGCAGCATCTTGAGGACAAGAAAGAGCTCATCGCCGCTCGCCGCGGAGACTAGTTCCCACGGCCTGCAGCAATGTAGAGATCAGCGAGCCAGATCGTTGTCTTCCTTCTTCTTTTGCCCTTGTGTATTTCGGACATTACCGCATGTGGCTTTTTTAATTATGTTCCTAAATATGTAAGATAATTATTATCCACTGTCATCGTTCTTATATTCATCATGGTTGCTATATGTCGCAGTTGATGCTATATAGGTCCGTCAGATCTTACATTAACATCCGTGCAAAACTTTCTTTTTAGATTTTCATTTCTTTCTCTTAAATCTCGGTCCAGTGAGACATATAGCCACGCCGTAGAACAGGGGCTCGGGCGCCATTAATGGAGACGTTGGGAGGGAGGTGCGCGGCGGGTAGCAGTCAAAGGGCTCTCCTCCCGATGAGCACGCGTAGGGGTCTGATCGCACGCCTCCCATACTCAAATAGCTACCCCGTACGGCACCTCCTAGCCAATAAAAAATGGGATGTGTGGCAGCACATAATTGGTAAATAGAACGCCCACGATTTCAATAATACTTCTGTTTCCGATTTGTAACGTGACATCACTTGTTGTAAAATGACTTTGTTGATTGTTAATGTGTGCGCCTTCGCAAATCGGATAGAAAAATTACCACAACATGTTGGTGCCATGTCATGACACCATGCCAAGTTTCATGATTTTCAGGCATGTTTTCGATTTACAGGAATTAAAAAACCAAGTTTCTCAATCTTTTCGGCCAAGCCACGACACCAAGATGTTCGAATTTCATTCCCATTTCTTGCATGGGACCTAGAAATTCACACAAGGACACACATGTGATTTTTCAACCAACTTAGATGCACTGGAGCATGTGCTTGTAGTTGAAATTTGAATTATGCACATTAAATGCGCAAAAACTCAATTAATGTCTAAAAAAGGCCGAACGAATCCGGAATAATTCCAAAATTAAGCACGATACTTCTATTTGGTCTAATTTGCTTGTGTAAAAAAATTAAGGCGGGAGAAGGTAGTGTACGTATCTCGTTTCACACACGGAGGTGACACTTTGCTCTCGGAACCACGAGCCTTCTTGAGGGAAGCTCCGGTTTGCAAGAAGCTTGGACCAAAGCTTGTCCCAATTCTGCCAAACAATTTACTGTGGCATGTTGGTGCCATGTCATGACACCATACCAAGTTTCTTGATTTTCAGGCGTGTTTTGGATTTACAGGAATTAAAAAACCAAGTTTCTCAATCTTTCCGGCCGAGCCACGACACCCAGATGTTTGAATTTCATTACCATTTCTTGCATGTGACCTAGAAATTCACCCAAGGACACACATGTGATTTTTGAACCAACTTTGATGCACTGGAGCATGTGCTTGTATTTCAAATTTGAATTATTCACATTAAATGCGCAGAAACTCAATTAATGTAAAAAAGGCCAAACGAACCTGGAATAATTCCAAATGTAGCATGATACTTCTATTTGGTCTAATTTGCATGTGTAAAAAAATTAAGGTGGGAGAAGGCAGTGTAGGTATCTCGTTTCGCACACAGAGGTGACACGTTACCCCTCGGAACCACGAGCCTTCTTGAGGGAAGCTCCGGTTTGCAAGAAGTTTACACCAAACCTTGTCCCAATTCGGCCAAAAAAATTACTACAGCATATTAGTGCCATGTCATGACACCATGTCAAGTTTCATGATTTTCAGGCGTGTTTTGGAATTACAAGAATTAAAAAACTAAGTTTCCTCAATCTTTCCGGCCGAGCCACGACGCCCAGATGTTTGAATTTCATTCCCATTTCTTGCATGGGACCTAGAAATTCACCCAAGAACACACATGTGATTTTTCAACCAACTTTGGTGCACTGGAGCATGTGCTTGAAGTTCAAATTTGAATTATGCACATTAAATATGCAGAAACTCAATTAATGTATAAAAAAGGCCAAATGAACCCGGAATACTTCCAAAATTTAGCACGATACTTATATTTGGTCTAATCTGCTTGCTTAAAAATATTAAGGCGGGAGAAGGCAGTGTGCGTATCTCGTTCCCCGCACGGAGGTGACACGTTCCCTCTCGGAACCACGGGCCTTCTTGAGGGAAGCTCCGGTTTGCAAGAAGCTTACACCAAAGCTTGTCCTAATTCGGCAAAAAATAATATCGCAACATGTTGGTGCCATGTCATGACACCATGCCAAGTTTCATGATTTTCAGGCGTGTTTTTGATTTACAGGAATTAAAAAAACAAGTTTCTCAATCTTTCTGTCCGAGCCACGATGCCCAAATGTTTGGATTTCATTCTCATTTCTTGCATTGGACCTAGAAATTCACCGAAGGACACACATGTGATTTTTCAACCAACTTTGGTGCACTGGAGCATGTGTTTGTAGTTCAAATTTGAATTATGCACATTAAATGCGTATAAACTTAATTAATGTATAAAAAAGGCTAAACGAATCTGGAATAATTCAAAAATTTAGCAAGATAGTTCTATTTGGTCTAATCTATCCGTGTAAAAAAATTAAGGCGGGAGAAGGCAGTGTACGTATCTCGTTTCGCGCACGGAGATGACATGTTCCCTCTCGGAACCACGAGTCTTCTTGAGGGAAGCTCCAGTTTGCAAGAAGCTTACACCAAAGATTGTCCCGATTCGGCCAAAAAAATTACCGCAGCATGTTGGTGCCATGTCATGACACCATGCCAAGTTTCATGATTTCAGGCGTGTTTTGGATTTACAGGAATTAAAAAACCAAGTTTCTCAATCTTTCCAGCCGAGCCACGACGCCCAGATGTTTTAGTTTCATTCTCATTTCTTGCATGGGACCTAGAAATTTACCCAAGGACACACATGTGATTTTTCAACCAACTTTGGTGCACTGGAGCATGTGGATGTAGTTCAAATTTGAATTATGCACATTAAATGCACATAAACTCAATTAATGTATAAAAAAGGCCAAACGAACCCGGAATAATTCCAAAATTTAGCATGATACTTATATTTGGTCTAATCTTCCTGTGTAAAAAAATTAAGGCGGGAGAAGGCAGTGTACGTATCTCGTTTCGCACACGGAGGTGACACGTTCCCTCTCAGAACCACGAGACTTCTTGAGGGAAGCTCCGGTTTGCAAGAAGCTTACACAAAAGCTTGGCCCAATTCGGCCAAAAAAATTACCGCAGCATGTTGGTGTCATGTCATGACACCATGCCAAGTTTCATGATTTTCATGCGTGTTTTCAATTTACAGGAATTAAAAAACCAAGTTTCTCAATCTTTCCGGCCGAGCCACAACGCCCAAATGTTTAAATTTCATTCCCATTTCTTGCATGGGACCTAGAAATTCACCCAAGGACACACATGTGATTTATCAACCAACTTAGATGCACTGGAGCATGTGCTTGTAATTCAAATTTGAATTATGCACATTAAATGTGCAGAAACTCAATTAATGTATAAAAAAGCCAAACGAACCCGGAATAATTCCAAAATTTAGCACGATACTTCTATTTGGTCTAATATTCCTGTGTAAAAAAATTGAGGCGGGAGAAAGCAGTGTACGTATCTCGTTTCGCACACGGAGGTGACAAGTTCCCTCTCGGAACCACAAGCCTTCTTGAGAGAAGCTACGATTTGCAAGAAGCTTACACAAAAGCTTGTCCCAATTCGGCGAACTTTTTTACCGCAGCATGTTGGTGCCATGTCATGACACCATGCCATATTTCATGATTTTCAGGTGTGTTTTTGTGACAGCCTGGATTTCGCCTTCTCTCTTTTTCCAGACTTGATTTTGCCTTTGCCTTGGATTTGAGTTTTTGGAATCAGTTCAAATGGACTTATCACTTGGGCATGCCCTTGACTTTCACCCAAGTGACCCATCTACCTTTCATTCAATCTCATTTCTCTGAAAAATCCCAAAATGGTCAAATGAATATATTTCATAAACGAAAAATATTCATTTTCTCTTCTGAAACTCATTTCAGAAACTAGTACTCCAAAGCAACCCTCATTTTCCCCCCAAAATTCTTAAAATAATTCCTGAATATTCTTTGAACCTTGGCCCACCTCCCCAAGCAAAAATATTGCATGACTTTTTGTAATATTTTTGCTACAGAAAATCATTTCTCTTCTGGCCCAAAAATGCACTTTGTTCAACAAGTGTATTTTTCCTTGATCCTTTGGCCCTAGTTTTTTTTGAGCCTCCTTACCCTCCTAAGTAAACCTTAACCCCAGGAGATCAGCCCTAATGGCCTTCTAGAAGCCCTCCAAAAGTAGCGGCCAAGTTTCTGGCCAGAAACTTGCCAACAAGCTTGAGTCACGTCTGGTCGGTCTAGTAGTGAGTTCCCAGCCTCCCTAGACCTAACACTGCGCGGACTACAGCCCAGACAAGGTTTGGCCGAGCGTGGGCATCGGTTTGACCATGCCAGGGCGGTGACCGCGTGTGGTCACGGGTACTGGCATGTGTTCGACGCGCTCTGCGTCGTGCCAATGCTTCTCTTCAGCGCGTGCTCGAGCCAGAGCTTGCCGACGACTGCCGCGCCGCGCCGCGCCACCGACCTCGACTCTTCACCCTTGACCTCTCCCTGGCTCTCGCCGACACCGGAGACGCTGCAGCGAGCACGGGAACGTCGCGGCCAAAAGCCACAGTGCGCTCGTGCCCTTGTCTTCTTCTTCCCTGCTTCCTATGGTCATCCGCGAGCATGGAAAACTCCCGCGTGAGCACTGAGCTCTTTCCCCCTCTCACTGGCGCCCTTCGTCGTTGCTCGCCGGCTTCTAGAGAACTCTGGCGGCGCCATGTACCCACCTCCTACTCCGACTATATATAGAGCCCCTCCCTCCGTCCCGAAGCCTCACACCACACTTCTCAACCACCACGACCACATAGCACAACCGTATCCCGGTCGGGCTGGCCTCTGGCCGTCGATGCTACCTCTTGAGCACTGCGTTGGTTTTCCCTTGAAGAGGAAAGGGTGATGCAGTAGAGCAGCGTAAGTATTTCCCTCAGTTTTTGAGAACCAAGGTATCAATCCAGTAGGATGCCACACACGAGTCCCTCGCACCTACATAAACAAATAAACTCCTTGCAACCAACGCGATAAAGGGATTATCAATCCCTTCACGGTCACCTACGAGAGTGAGATCTGATAGATATGATAAGATAATATTTTTGGTATTTTTATGATAAGATAAATAAAGATGCAAGTAAAATAAATGGAAAAGGAAATAACTAAGTATTGGAAGATTAATATGATGGAAAAATAGACCGGGGGCCATAGGTTTCACTAGAGGCTTCTCTCGAGAGTATAAGTATTACGGTGGGTGAACAAATTACTGTCGAGCAATTGACAGAATTGAGCATAGTTACAAGAATATCTAGGTATGATCATGTATATAGGCATCACGGCCGAGACAAGTAGACCGACTCCTGCCTGCATCTACTACTATTACTCCACACATCGACCGCTATCCAGCATGCATCTAGAGTATTAAGTTAAAGAGAATAGAGTAACACTTTAAGCACGATGACATGATGTAGAGGGATAAACTCATGCAATATGATATAAACCCCATCTTGTTATCCTTGATGGCAACAATACAATACGTGCCTTGCTGCCCCTACTGTCACTGGGAAAGCACACCTCAAGATTGAACCCAAAGCTAAGCACTTCTCCCATTGCAAGAAAGATCAATCTAGTAGGCCAAACCAAACTGATAATTCGAAGAGACTTGCAAAGATAACGAATCATACATAAAAGAATTCAGAGAAGATTCAAATATTGTTCATAAATAAACTTGATCATAAACCCACAATTCATCGGTCTCAACAAACACACCGCAAAAGAAGATTACATCGAATAGATCTCCACAATAGAGGGGGAGAACTTTGTATTGAGACCCAAAAAGAGAGAAGAAGCCATCTAGCTAATAACTATGGACCCGCAGGTCTGAAGTAAACTACTCACGCTTCATCGGAGAGGCTATGGTGTTGATGTAGAAGCCCTCCGTGATCGATACCCCCTCCGGCGGAGCTCCGGAAAAGGCCCCAAGATGGGATCTCGTGGATACAAAAAGTTACGGCTGTGGAATTAGGGTTTTGGCTCCGTATCTGGTAGTTTGGGGGTACGTAGGTATATATAGGAGGAAGGAGTATGTCGGTGGAGCAACATGGGCCCCACGAGGGTGGAGGGCG
>NC_041388.1:332215966-332221009 GCF_002162155.2 Triticum dicoccoides
CCCTACCTCGTGCCTTCCTCGTTGATTGCTTGACGTAGGGTCCAAGTCCTTTGGATCATGTTCGTTCCAAAAATCATGTTCCCAAAGGTTTCATTCCGTTTGGACTCCGTTTGATATTCTTTTTCTGCGAAACCCTAAAATAGGCAAAAAGCAAAAATTCTAGGCTGGGCCTCCGGTTAATAGGTTAGTCCCAAAAATAATATAAAAGTGTATAATAAAGCCCAATAATGTCCAAAACAGGATATAATATAGCATGGAACAATCAAAAATTATAGATACGTTGGAGACGTATCAAGCATCCCCAAGCTTAATTCCTGCTCGTCCTCGAGTAGGTTAATGATAAGAACAGAATTTTTGATGTGGAATGCTACTTGGCATAATTTTCAATGTAATTCTCTTAATTGTGGTATGAATATTCAGATCCGAAAGATTCAAGACAAAAGTTAATATTGACATAGAAATAATAATACTTCAAGCATACTAACTAAGCAATTATGTCTCTTCAAAATAACATGGCCAAAGAAAGTTATCCCTACAAAATCATATAGTCTGGCTATGCTCCATCTTCACCACACAAAGTATTCAAATCATGCACAACCCCGATGACAAGCCAAGCAATTGTTTCATACTTTTGGTGTTCTCAAACTTTTTCAATCTTCACGCAATACATGAGCGTGAGCCATGGACATAGCACTATAGGTGGAATAGAATGGTGGTTGTGGAGAAGACAAAAGGGAGAAGATAGTCTCACATCAACTAGGCGTATCAACGGGCTATGGAGATGCCCATCAATAGATATCAATGTGAGTGAGTAGGGATTGCCATGCAACGGATGCACTAGAGCTATAAGTATATGAAAGCTCAACAAAAAGAAACTAAGTGGGTGTGCATCCAACTTGCTTGCTCACAAACACCTAGGGCATTTTGAGGAAGCCCATCGCTGGAATATACAAGCCAAGTTCTATAATGAAAAATTCCCACTAGTATATGAAAGTGATAGCATAAGAGACTCTCTATCATGAAGATCATGCTGCTACTTTGAAGCACAAATGTGGAAAAAGGATAGTAGTATTGCCCCTTTTTATTCTTTTTTGGGCCTTCTTTTTTTGGCCTTTCTCTTTTTTTATTGGGCCAATACTCTATTAATGATGATCATCACACTTCTATTTATTTACAACTCAATGATTACAACTCGATACTAGAACAAAGTATGACTCTATATGAATGCCTCCGGCGGTGTACCGGAATAGCAATGATGCATGAGTGACTTATATGAAAGAATTATGAACGGTGGCTTTTCCACAACTAAAATGTCAACTACATGATCATGCAAAGCAATATGACAATGATGGAGCATGTCATAGTAAACGGAACGGTGGAAAGTTGCATGGCAATATATCTCAGAATGGCTATGGAAATTCCATGATAGGTAGGTATGATGGCTGTTTTGAGGAAGGTATATGGTGGGTTTATGATACCGGCGAAAGGTGCGCGGTGTTAGAGAGGCTAGCAATGGTGGAAGGGTGAGAGTGCGTATAATCCATAGACTCAACATTAGTCATAAAGAACTCACATACTTATTGCAAAAATCTATTAGTTATCGAAGCAAAGTACTACGTGCATGCTCCTAGGGGAATAGATTGGTAGGAAAAGACCATCGCTCGTCCCCGACCGCCACTCATAAGGAGGACAATCAATAAATACATCATGCTCCGACTTCTTAACATAACGGTTCACCATACGTGCATGCTACGGGAATCACAAACTTTAACACAAGCATTTCTCAAATTCACAACTACTCAACTAGCACGACTCTAATATCACCATCTTCATATCTCAAAACAATTATCAAGTTTCAAACTTCTCATAGTATTCAACACACTCACAAGAAAATTTTATTATTAATCTTGAATGCCTAACATAATTAAAGAAAATTACTATGATGTTCTGTAGGACTCTCAAAATAATATAAGTGAAGCATGAGAGAACAAAAAAATCTGCCAACATGCTCTAAAAGATATAAGCGAAGCACTAGAGCAAAAACTATATAAATCAAAAGATATAAGTGAAGCGCATAGAGTATTCTAACAATTTCCGAATCATGAGTGTCTCTCTCAAAAAGGTGTGTGCAGCAAGGATGATTGTGGAAAAATAACAAATAAAGACTCAAATAGTACACAATGCTCCAAGCAAAACACATATCATGTGGTAAATAAAAATATAGCTCCAAGTAAAGTTACCGATAGAAGTAGACAAAAGAGGGGATGCCTTCCGGGGCATCCCCAAGCTTTGGCTTTTAGGTGTCCTTAGATTATCTTGGGGGTGCCATGGGCATCCCCAAGCTTAGGCTCTTGCCACTCCTTGTTCCATAATCCATCAAATCTTTACCCAAAACTTGAAAACTTCACAACACAAAACTTAAAGTAGAAAATCTCGTGAGCTCCGTTAGCGAAAGAAAACAAAACACCACTTCAAGGTACTGTAATGAACTCATTCCTTATTTATATTGGTGTTAAACCTACTGTATTACAACTTCTCTATGGTTTATAAACTGTTTTACTAGCCATAGATTCATCAAAATAAGCAAACAACACACGAAAAATAGAATCTGTCAAAAACAGAACAGCCTGTAGTAATCTGTAGCTAACACAAGATATGGAACACCAAAAATTATAAAATAACTTGCTGGACGTGAGGAATTTATCTATTAATCATCTGCAAAAATAATTAACTAAATAGCACTTTCCAAATAAAAATGGCAGCAGTTCTCGTGAGCGCTAAAGTTTCTGTTTTTTACAGCAAGATTAAAAAGACTTTCCCCAAGTCTTCCCAACGGTTCTACTTGGCACAAACACTAATTAAACACAAAAAAAACACAACCAAAACAGAGGCTAGATAAATTATTTATTAATAAACAGGAGCAAAAAGCAAGGAATAAAAATAAAATTGGGTTGCCTCCCAACAAGCGCTATCGTTTAACGCCCCTAGCTAGGCATAAAAGCGAAGATAGATCTAGGTAATATCATCTTGGGTCTTTAATTTTTTTGTGGAGTTATGCTCGAATCCAGGAGGTTCCTTACGTTTACCCTCATATTCGGAAATTTTGAGATCTAAAGAATACAAACGCTTATTGCAAAGGGTAATCAACATATTCATGCGGTGGAGATTCCCGCTAACACTCTTAAGAGGTTCAAGAGATTTTTGTAAAATCTTGGTTACTTCACAAATTTTCTCGAAAACTTGCGTTTCTCTTGGGTATGATGATGCCCCTTTTGTTGAGGTAGTGTTCCCACTATACCCTCTATAATTTCATGCGCAATACTGGGATCAATTTCAATAAAATTGCCTTTGGCAACGCAATCCAAGAGTTGTCTATGAGATAAATTCAATCCAACATAAAAGTTGCGAAGCAGAATTCTAAAATTCACCTCTAGGGTGCAATTACGATAAAACCCCATCATTCTAAACCAAGCATCTTTTAAGTTTTCTCCTTGTCTTTGTTTGAAGTGAAGGACCTCAAACTCGGGAGTCAAAGGGAAAGATAGGGGACTAGCCATAACGACAAGCAAGCAATCCGACACACAAGCAAACAAGAAACGGGAAAAAGAGGTGAATAGAGAAAGAGAGGGAGGATGGAGAGAGAGGGCGAATAAAACGGCAAGGGTGAAGTGGGGGAGAGGAAAACGAGAGGCAAATGGAAAATAATGTAATGTGGGAGATAAGGGTTTGTGATGGGTACTTGGTATGATAACTTTTGCGTAGACTCCCTGGCAACGGCGCTAGAAATCCTTCTTGCTACCTCTTGAGCACTGCGTTGGTTTTTCCTTGAAGAGGAAAGGGTGATGCAGTAGAGCAGCATAAGTATTTCCCTCAGTTTTTGAGAGCCAAGGTATCAATCCAGTAGGAGGCCACACACAAGTCCTTCGCACCTACACAAACAAATAAACTCCTTGCAACCAATGCGATAAAGGGGTTGTCAATCCCTTCACGGTAACCTACGAGAGTGAGATCTGATAGATATGATAAGATAATATTTTTGGTATTTTTATGATAAAGAGAAATAAAGATGCAAGTAAAATAAATGGCAAAGGAAATAACTAAGTATTGGAAGATTAATATGATGGAAAATAGACCCGGGGGCCATAGGTTTCACTAGAGGCTTCTCTCGAGAGCATAAGTATTACGATGGGTGAACAAATTACTGTTGAACAATTGACAGAATTGAGCATAGTTATGAGAATATCTAGGTATGATCATGTATATAGGCATCACGTCCGAGACAAGTAGACCGTCTCCTGCCTGCATCTACTACTATTACTCCACACATCGACCGCTATCCAGCATGCATCTAGAGTATTAAGTTTAAGATAACAGAGTAATGCTTTAAGCAAGATGACATGATGTAGAGGGATAAACTCATGCAATATGATATAAACCCCATCTTGTTATCCTCGATGGCAACAGTACAATATGTGCCTTGCTTCCCCTACTGTCACTGGGAAAGGACACCACAAGATTGAACCCAAAGCTAAGCACTTCTCCCATTGCAAGAAAGATCAATCTAGTAGGCCAAACCAAACTGATAATTTGAAGAGACTTGCAAAGATAACCAATCATACATAAAATAATTCAGAGAAGATTCAAATATTGTTCATAGATAAACTTGATCATAAACCCACAATTCATCGGTCTCAACAAACACACTGCAAAAGAAGATTACATCGAATAGATCTCCACAAGAGAGGGGGAGAACTTTGTATTGAGATTCAAAAAGAGAGAAGAATCCATCTAGCTAATAACTATGGACCCGTAGGTCTGAAGTAAACTACTCACACTTCCTCGGAGAGGCTATGGTGTTGATGTAGAAGCCCTCCGTGATCGATACCCCCTCCGGTGGAGCTTCGGAAAAGGCCCCAAGATGGGATATCGTGGATACAGAAAGTTACGGCGGTGGAATTAGGGTTTTGGCTCCGTATCTGGTAGTTTGGGGTACGTAGGTATATATAGGAGGAAGGAGTACGTTGGTGGAGTAGCATGGGCCCC
>NC_041388.1:332221384-332241600 GCF_002162155.2 Triticum dicoccoides
CTCGTGCCTTCCTCGTTGATTGCTTGACGTAGGGTTCAAGTCCTCTGGATCATGTTCGTTCCAAAAATCACGTCCCAGAAGGTGTCATTCCATTTGGACTCCGTTTGATATTCTTTTTCTATGAAACCCTAAAATAGGCAAAAACAACAATTCTGGGATGGGCCTCCGGTTAATAGGTTAGTCCCAAAAATAATATAAAAGTGTATAATAAAGCCCAATAATGTCCAAAACAGGATATAATATAGCATGGAACAATAAAAAATTATAGATACATTGGAGACGTATCAGTTGACCACGACCAAAGTTCGCTGGTGATCCCCGCAGCCCAGCCACCCTGCTCCAGAGCTCCTCAAGCTCAACCAACCCCTCAGGCCCATCATTGGAAGTCCACTGGTATCGCCCGAAAGCAGCAGAGCCCTTGGAGTCGCCCCTCTCCGTCACCTTCTTCCTCTCTAGCAAGTCCCGACCGCCACCGCCGCTTGCGAGCTCGGTTGCGAGCAGGTCTAGCCATCCCCCGACAAGCCACGGGTACAGGCAGAAGGAGAGACTTGTCTTGAAGATAACCAGGAGGAGTGTGAACCTCCTCTACACTAAGGCAAGCCACACCAAAATTTGGATGGTGTCATTTTAATATCTATGATTTTTCTTACTTAAATATGAGTTCTTTATGCATTTAAAATTTGTTAAATAAATATGGTTGAATGCTAGTTACTCTGTCATGCTTGAAATGTTTGTTTAAGTTACTGGTTGAATGCATGGACTAGTTTGGTCTAGTAGAATAGAGTTTGACTAGTTATAATGCCATGATAAATAATGATAGTGCATTTTGGTAAATGAGAATTTCATATAAATTATGAGTTAATTAAGATATTGCATGGTAATAAATAGTGAGGTAGAACCAGTAAAGTTTAATGATGAGTTAGTGCAAGAATGTCATATTGATAAGGTTGATCCGTTCTTGTGAGTTGCATGTTTTGCATATCGATTGGTTGCATGCTCATGGCATTGTATGACTTGGAATAGTTTTCATTTTCAAGTTAAACCTGATAATAATCCAACTTGAATATAACGTTGATCAAGTCATGGTGCCACTGAATCGGGTTTTTCCTTAGTGCGACCACATTTACCTTTATGGGGGGGTCTTGATTCGGTCCTTTGTCGTGCCTCTCGCCGGTGCCTCCAATGAGGGAAGGTTATGGGCGTGCTGTACCCTGGCCCGGTAAGCATACATAACCTTGTGTGCCCATTTGTTTTATGGTACCTTGTCCCCGTTTGGGACCGCTTTTGCCACGACGGTGGCCGTTGATGCCTTTGGTAGGCACGGGGCCAGCCATGACTTAGCCCGGGGAGGAAATAGGTCGGAGTGGCTAGGAGAGTGTCATGGCAAGGGGAGGGTTTCGTCGGAACGTCGTTGGTCGACCCGAATGGGAGTGTGAGGCCATGGGTTCTGTGGTGTGGGTAAAGTGCGCTACCTCTGCAGAGTGTATTAAATCTATCGATAGCCGCATCCTCGGTTATGGACACAACTCGGGAGAAGGTCACACCGTGGATCAACATTTATAATTAAGCTTGCACACTAAGTAATTATTGTTGGCACTGGTTTTTTGATGATTCGTGAGATCATCGCAGTTGTGATCCGGGTATGAGCACCATTTGGTTATGAGGTAACCCGTCTGGTAAGCGAGTCCGAGGGACTCAGTGCACATGTCGGTTTCACCGCATTAGTAGCATTACTTGCATTGCATTAACCTGAATAATTGTCATGATATTGTTTGTCATTGTGCTTATGTTTGTTGTGAGCTTGCAAGTATATTCAATGTACTGACCTGGCGTGTCATGCCAGATTTCAGGCAAGTCGTATTGCATCGGAGAGCTTCCCGCGTCTAGGCCGTGTCCACGTCGGTGTCCCTATGCTATGGAGTTCCACTTCGTCGCCATTCCGCTGCCGCATAGTTTATGTGATCGAGGCCCCTTCATGTTCATTAAATAATATACATACTATTCAGCTGCACCGGGTGTGCCATTTGGCCTCTTACCTCGATGTAATATCAGACTTATGTATCCACTAGCTTCAATAAAGCGGTTGTTTCTGTACCACATGTTGTTGTTGTAAGTGCATCTAGTGCCACCCCTAGTTGGTTTTGGAGTATTGACGACAAACCTAGTTGAGGGACTAATGTGTTTGTGAGAATTGCAGGATAACACAGGTAGAAGTCCCTCATTGATTCGGTTTTACTACCAGAGATGACCCCTAAAAATGTATGAAGACACTGAAGTCAAAGGTGGTATATGAAGATATTCACATTGAAGACTATGACAAAAGAAGACACGGTATGAAGCCTATGGAGCTCGAAGACTTAGATCTTTCGTAGTTCTTTTTCTTTTGTGTTGAGTCATAGGAACAACCGTACTATTAAGTGGGGTCCAGGAGAACCAGTCAGAATGACTGAAGTGATGCCTAAACCAAAAGAAAAACCTATGTCTTCGAGTGAAGACAATGAGAGCGAATCTTGTCCAGAGCCGGACAATTCAGCTTTGCTTGTAGCCCAAGTAAAGTTGCCATGTGAGTTTGAAATCTGACCGTTGAGACACGTGTCAGTTCCTTAGTGACCCAGGGTCATTTCGGACAAATCAGGTCGGGTTGCCAAGTGGCTATAAATAGCCCACCCCTACAACCATAAACGGTTGGCTGCTCAGATTTCAGTGCACGGCTTTTGTCGTTTGAGAGCAACCCACCTCGAAGCCTTTGAGAGAAAATTCCTAGCAAGGAGAAAGACCTAACCACCCAGAGCCAGAGTAAATTGGGCATCACTTAAGTCTTCTTGTCTGAGTGATCTGAAGACTTATTACACTTGAGGACTGTGCATCCTCCAGACGGTTAGGCGTCGCGTTCTGAGCATCCAAGAGACATTGTGGATTGCCAGTGAACGAAGTCTGTGAAGGTTTGGGAGTCTACCTTGAAGACTTACCTGAGTGATTGGGCGAGGACTATGTGACCTTGGCTCAAGGAGAATACGGTGAGGACTTGGTGTCCTGAGCTGCGTGTTCAGGACTGGGTGTCCGGGACTGTGTGTCCTAAGGTTTAAATACCTAGCCGCTCCAACCAGACGTACAGTTGTCATAGCAACTGGAACTGGTCCAACACATCATTGTCTTCAACGAGTCACTGGTTTCATCTTCACTTCCTTTTACTTACTGTTACTCATTGTGAAGCCATTACATGCCTGCTATATCCTTTGTCTTCACAACGTAATTGTATGATTGTTTGGCTTCATAACTTCTTCCTACCTGATCCTTATTACACTTCAGCTACTTGTCATTGTGCTTTCACTCTATTGAATACTTGACCATGGCCTGTCTAGTGTAATCTAACTTCCGCTGCATAGTAATAGGCATATCTCTGCTGTTTGTCTTCATAACTTCCACGTTTTGAAGACTTTCATAAAAATCGCCTATTCACCCCCCCTCTAGTCGATATAACGCACTTTCAATTGGTATCGCAGCAAGGTGCTCCCTTATTCTGTGTGATTCAGTTTAACCACCTGGAGGTTTAGCTATGTCGACTGCAGGGATAATTAAAGTCTCCGCTGCGTGCCCCGTCTTCGATGGAACTGAATATCCCTACTGGAAGAATAAGATGCGTATGCATCTTGAAGCCATTGACGTCGACCTATGGTATGTCATCAAGAACAGCGTTCCCAAGGCTGGAGAAGGTGTCACTGTTGCTGATGTCAAGAAATTCGTTCAACTGGACTCTACTGCCAAGAACATCATATGTGGTCATCTGACCAAAGGACAGTATGGCCGTGTGAGTGCTTTGAAGACATCCAAGCTGGTCTGGGACTGGTTCTCCAAGGTCAATGAAGGCATCTCAACCAAGAGAGATCAAAGAATCAGTGTCCTTCGCAATCTCTTCAACCGCTTCAAGCGAAATGACAATGAGAATGTCCAGCACACATTTGACCGACTCACTGACATCACAAATGAGCTTCAAGCCCTCGGCGCCACTGAGATTACCAAACACGAAGTCGTCAAGACGCTGCTGAGATCACTTGATAGTTTGTTTGACATCCTGGCCCTGATGATCCAAGAACGTCCTGATTTCAAGACACTCGATCCGTCTAACATACTTGAGAGGCTCAATACACATGAGTTTCAGCTTTCGGAGAAAAGAGATATCTACGGTCCAAACTATGGGCGAACTCGTGCCTTGAAGGCAAAAGCTGTTTCCTCATCTGAAGAAGAATCTGACAGCAGTTCTGATGATCCTGAAGACATTGTAAGGGAACTTGCAATGCTAGTGAAGAATTTCCAAAAATTCACCAAGAAGAAAGGCTTCAGAAAGTCTTCACGATCAAGCTCAAGGAATGATGAAGCTTCTTCTCATGACTACAAGAAGAAAACATGCCACAAGTGCAAGAAAATTGGACACTTCATCTCTGAGTGTCCACAGTGGGACAATGAGAACAGAAAGAAGAGGAAGAGCAAGGAATATGACTCTGACGACAAGAAGAAGAAGAAATACACAAAGTCTTCTTCCAAGTCTTCCTCAAAGTCTTCATCACACAAGAAGAACTCATCTGGCAAGGCACGTGCGTTTGTTGGCAAGGAAATGGATCCAGAGGAGGAGTCCGCTTCTGAGGAGGTAGAGGCGGAGTCTGAGGAGGAGTCTGATTCTGGCATTGCAAGTCTGGCTACAGCATACGTCGCCAAGTCCATCTTCAACACTGAAGACAATGACTTCATCACCAACACCGATGCAAATGACAAGGACTACTCCACTCCTACCTACTGCTTCATGGCACGCGGTGCCAAGGTAAACAAACGCACTACTCACTATCAAACATCTAGTGACGATGACTCTGATTGTGATTCAAAACCCAGTTACAAAACACTTGCTAAAATTGGAACTGAAGAACAGAAAGCCATGGAACATATTCAAAAACTGTTAGACAGAAGCGATGGTCTGTTGGGTGCTGAAATGACTCGATCTGAATCCTTAATTGAAGACATAAAAAATCTTCATGTTAAGTATCAGGAACTTGAAGATCGTCATGATACTCTCTCAACAACTCACGAAAAGCTTTCCTATGATTATCTTCAAAGGAAGCAAGAACTTGAGAAATTGAGAGCGGCTCATGAAGATCTTCAAAAGGAAAACGAGTCACTTCACGCCGAACAGATCAGTTCCGCTCAGGAAGGATTTGAACCACCATGTCTTAAATGCATTGAGCGTGATAATGCTACTTCTGTTGCTGAATGTTCCACTGCTACTGCTGTTGCAATATCTTCAACTGTTGATGTGGTAACTAACCCCTCTGCTGAGGATACCACTGCTATTGCTGATGAGAATGCTAGGTTGAAGACATTGCTTGAAACAGGAATGTACAAAAGTCTTAAAGGACATTAGACATTATGTGATGTCCTCAAGAAGCAGATACTGAACCGAAACCCTAGGAAAGAGGGTGTTGGGTTCGTAAGGAAAATAAATGCAGATGGCTCTTACTGGAAACCTGAGCAGTACCCCAAAACCAAGTGGGTTGCTGCAAAGGAACCTTCAGCAGATCCATCCAATTTATCTGGCTTCACTTGTGCTAACCCCATTATCATTGATGAATCCTTTGATGCAAACTATATACTGTTTAAGAATCAGAATGGTGAAGTGTTTGCCAGGTACATTGGTACTAACTACAGGAATGGACCGCCTATGAAGAAGATCTGGGTTCTGAAAAAGTGTCTGGAAAATCTTCCTGTGAATGTCTTCATGACACCTCACTTGAAGAAGACAAACCTCAGACCAAAGGCTTCATACGGTCCAAAGGCTTCATACAAACAGAGGACTCACCTGAGTCACACTAACACAAATGTTTTGCAGGGAAACCATACTCAGGCATATGAATATGAGAGCGGTTCATCAAACCGTCATGTTCATATGACCAAAAATTATTCTGCTTATTCTTATGAGTACTATTGTCCACCTGCAAGACTGTTTGCTAAGGTTTCAAAGCCAAAATTCTCAGATGCTGCACTTAGACTTATTGCTTCTAAGCCACCCTTGAAGATGTGGGTGGTTAAGAAGGCTTAACTCTCTTTTGCAGGGAAAGGTCTCCAGCAGAAAACCAAAATCTTCTGACGCTATTGCTGGGGACCTTAAAAAACTTGTAGGGCGCAAGATAAAATGCCCGAATGGCATCATTATGTACTTCGTTCCTGAATCGCATGCTACTCTCCCTATTAGTCCTAATCTGGATCTAAGTTTTCATAACCCACTAGTTTGTCAAATGTTTTTGCTTCACAATTCTCTTCGTGAAGCCTATTCCCCTAACTGCACTGTAGGGTACGACACCAGCGTCTTCAAAGTCTTCAGAATGGATTATTGACAGTGGGTGTACAAATCACATGACTGGCAAAAGAAGCCTTCTTATGGACTCAACCTTACGTCCATCCGACAAGAGCCACATCACATTTGTTGACACTGGTAAAAGTAAGGTATTGGGTCTAGGTAGAGTTGCAATCTCAAAGGATCAACACATGGATAAAGTCATGCTTGTTGAATCCCTTGGCTTCAACTTAATGTCTGTCTCAATGCTTTGCGATTTGAACATGATCGTAATGTTTGGAAAATATCGTTGCCTGGTACTAATGGAATCTGACAAGTCTCTAGTGTTTGAAGGGTATCGAAAAGATGATCTGTACGTGGTAGATTTCTCAGCAGGGCCACAACTTGCAGCATGTCTTCTTGCAAAAGCTTTAGAATGCTGGCTTTGGCATCGGAGGCTTGGGCATGCTGGCATGAGGAACCTCCACACCCTTGGCGAAGAAGAAACATGTCATAGGCATCGAGGGCGTCAAGTTCAAGAAAGATCACTTATGCGGTGCCTGTGAAGCAGGGAAGATGACAAGGGCAAAACATCCCTCGAAGACAATCATGACCACCACTCGACCCTTCAAACTGCTTCACATGGATCTTTTTGGTCCCACTCACTACTCAACTTTTACCACTACTGCTTGCCTCTATGGCTTTGTCATTGTTGATGATTACTCTAGATATACTTGGGTGCACATAATCCTTTACAAGACTGAAGTGCAGGATGTCTTCAGACGCTTCACCAATCGAGCAGTGAACAATTACGGCGCCAAGATAAAGCACATCAGAAGTGACAATGGCACTGAATTCAAGAACACTGGCCTTGATACATATCTTGATACCTTGGGCATCACACATGAATTCTTAGCTCCGTACACGCCACAGCAGAATGGCGTCGTCGAACGCAAGAATAGAACACTCATTGAGATGGCCAAAACGATGCTAGATGAATACAAGACTTCAAGAAAATTCTGGACTGAAGCCATTGACACTGCATGCCATACAATCAATCGTGTTTATCTTCACAAGCTTCTGAACAAGACATCTTATGAACTCCTAACTGGCAAGAAGCCAAATGTCAGTTATTTCAGAGTATTTGGCGCAAGGTGCTGCATCAAGGACCCACACCACACCTCAAAGTTTGCACCAATAGCACATGAGGGTTTTATGCTTGGATATGGAAAGGATTCGCACTCCTACAGAGTCTTCAATCTCTTCCATTACAAAGTGGTTGAAACAGTGGATGTGCGGTTCGATGAGACAAATGGTTCACAAAGAGAGCAACTGCCAAATGTGCTAGATGAAATTCCAGCTAGTGAATCAATCAAGCTAATGGGAACTGGAGAGATTATACCTTCTGAAGCTCATCCTGAAGAAGAACTTATCATTTCAGCACCTGATCAACATGAAGATATTGCTCAGCCTGAAGACATTCCTTCCAACAACGATAGTGAACAGCAAGAGCAAAGTCTTCGCCCTGTACATCCTCGTGTTGCCAATGAAGTGCAGATTGACAGAATAATTGACAGCATCAATGCACCTGGTCCACTCACTCGTTCAAGGGCAACTCAGCTAGCAAATTTCTGTGGGCACTACGCATTCATCTCAATATCAGAACCCAAGAAAGTTGAAGAAGCCTTCTTGGAACCTGAATGGATTCAAGCTATGCAAGAAGAGCTTCAACAGTTTGAGCTAAATAATGTATGGGAACTGGTTAAGGGTCCTGATCCACGGAAGCACAACATAATAGGCACCAAATGGATATACCGCAACAAGCAAGATGAGCATGGTCAAGTTGTCAGAAACAAAGCTCGTCTCGTTGCTCAAGGATATACTCAAGTGGAAGGCATTGACTTCGATGAAACATTTGCTCCTGTGGCTAGGCTTGAAGCCATACGCATACTGCTGGCCTATGCAAATCATCATAACATACTTCTATATCAAATGGATGTGAAGAGTGCCTTTCTCAATGGCAAGATTGAAGAAGAAGTGTATGTTGCACAACCGCCTGGCTTTGAAAATCCAAAACATCCTGACATGGTATACAAGCTCAACAAGGCACTGTATGGCCTCAAACAAGCCCCTAGGGCCTGGTATGACACACTCAAATGCTTCCTGAAGAGCAAAGGCTTCATACCTGGTTCCCTAGATCCCACTCTTTTTACGAAGACATATGATGGTGAACTGTTTGTGTGCCAAATATATGTGGATGACATTATCTTCGGCTGCACCAATCAGAAGTACAGTGAAGAGTTTGGATATATGATGCAAGAGCAATATCAGATGTCCATGATGGGGGAGCTGAAGTTCTTCCTTGGTCTTCAAATACGACAACAACGCAATGGCATCTTCATATCCCAAGAGAAGTATCTCAAAGATTGCCTGAAGAAGTTCGGTATGCAAGACTGCAAAGGCTTCACAACACCAATGCCAGCCAAACATCATCTGGGTCCTGACGACAATGGTAAAGAGTTCGATCAAAAGGTATACCGCTCCATGATTGGTTCTCTACTTTATTTATGTGCATCGAGGCCAGATATTGTGCTTAGTGTTTGCATGTGTGCTCGATTTCAAGCGGCACCAAAGGAGTCGCATCACTTAGCTGTGAAGCGAATTCTTCGATATTTGGCTCACACCCCAACTCTAGGGTTATGGTATCCAAAGGGCTCAGAGTTTGATTTGGTTGGATTTTCGGATGCTGATTATGCTGGTGACAAAGTTGATCGCAAGTCTACATCCGGCACATGTCACTTTCTGGGACGATCACTTGTATGTTGGTCTTCAAAGAAGTAGAACTGTGTATCTCTCTCCACTGCTGAATCTGAATACATTGCTGCTGGATCTTGCTGCGCTCAGCTTCTGTGGATGAAGCAAACACTCAAGGACTATGGCATTCATCTGAAGCAAGTGCCACTTTACTGCGACAACGAAAGCGCCATCAAGATTGCCAACAACCCAGTTCAGCACTCGAAGACAAAGCACATTGAAATTCGTCATCACTTTCTCAGAGATCATGTTGTGAAGGAAGACATTGATATCATACACGTCAACACTGAAGAGCAATTGGCAGATATCTTCACCAAGCCCTTGGATGAGAAGTGGTTTTGCAAGTTACGGTGTGAGCTAAATATCTTGGAATCCTCAAATGTCATGTGATCAGGCACACATCCTAACACTTATGCATATTGATGACTTAGTTGTGCACCACACGAAGTAACGTATATCAATCAATGAAGACATACATTCTAAGTGTGAATACATTAATGTGGAAATTGACTTCAGAGCGCCATGATAATTGTGCGCCGTGTCTGGGTCTAATACTTCCTATACGGTGGGTAACGCCACCACCAAACATTCTATTTTGAAGTGTTTCACTCTTGGCGTTACCGTGCAATGTCTTCACATTTGGTTTGGCTTCGAACATATTTTCATGATTATCTTCACTGTGTTGACTATATATATATATGCTAGTGTTCTGTCCTCTACAACATTCACTTATAGCTATGTCTTCTTGGTTGAATGTTTTGAACTAAGTGAATGTGATCGGACCCTAATCTCTCTATGCTTTCTATCTCAAATTCTATCTCTCCAAGTCATATGCATTCTATTGAAACTGTCGAATGTCTTCTCTACGTCCTTGTCAGCAGAAGACACAGAGACAACCTTTAAAACCGTTTTCAATGCTCATTCATCCACAAGAAATCTGGAGAATTAGGAACGACCGCCCAACAATCCAGGTGTGCGTGGGATGTTGAACTGCCCCCAAAATACCGCACGATGGCCACGTGCTACTCAAATGCGAATCGCCAAGGGCACCTGAGTAATAGCGCAGTGCCGCCCCTGCGCCTATAAATTCACACTTACCGCGGTCATTATCTCCTTCTTCCACCCTCGCACGAACCCTAGCGCCACCGCTAGCTCTCGACGACGCCGGCGACGAAGCGCTTCGCTGCCGCAACCTCTTCGACGCCGTCTTCACGCCGACCGCGGACATCATCCTCTTCGCCGTTGCCGTAGGTCTCCTCCGTCGCCAAGTTAGGGCACGGACGAGTGAACTGCTCGGCCTCATTTCTCGCTCCGTCTAGCAGTTCTCAGTGTGGTAAATAAAACTGCCTTTTACAGCACCGTTGATCTCATGGTTCTGTCACTTTCTACCATAAGAAGTTTCTCTTCACACAAGTTAGATCTCTCAATCTGCATCTCATAACATGCCTAGTATATTCACTTGTGCTTCATGAAGTAGTTAGATTCCTCACTTGTACTGATCTGTGGGTTCGTACAAATCTGGAACCAACTTCTTTTCTATGAGTGAATGTCTTCGCACGATGAGGTCAATGTCTTCTAAACTGATTTATCTTCAAAATCTTCTGAGAATGCATATGACCTCTTCCCCTTCCCTCGCACCTTAATGCTGTCATAGGTACATGTCCGTGGGAGAATCCTTTGGTTCTCATAGTCTGCATTCATTTGCAGAATTCTTACAGCATCACATAAATTCTCCTGAAGCCAGTTCCTTTTGGTCCAGCAAGAAAAAGCCTTTGAAGCCTTTGAACGTCTTGAAGCCTTTCAAGTTAAAGTTTATGGCTTCAGAAACAGCAGCAAGGAAGGGGGGCAGACAGCGACGTGGAGGAACATCCAAAGATCTGCCTGATGAACTGGCAGAAATGTATAAAACAGATCCTGAAGAGAATTATGGTCAGCGCAAGACCCGAATCCAATGGATTCAACGCTATTGGGCAGAACAATGGTTCAAGTACCGCTTCACAACCCAAGAGTATGCTGAGAAGAGTGCCATCAAAAGACCATGGGGAGACATCTTATTCAAGAACCTTGTACCCAGGACCAGAGATGAAGCCATTGCTCAAGGCTTCTACCCATGCATGGTCCGAGGACCACAGCCTGCTAAAGCACATCCATCGTCACTACTCTGGTGTCGTGACGACAATCTGTTCAAGCGCAACTTCTAGTTTGCCCAGAACTCAGCGAAGCAGAACAAGAAGAAGTTGGGGTTAGACTTCAACCCTGGTCCCTCCGCACCAAGGGCAGATGGCACACGCGATGCAGAACCAAATGTCATCGGTCTGTATGCCAACCTTGAAGGCCTCATCACCTACATCTTGGTTCAAGGGACTGCAGTGAATGAGCCTGCAGCTGATACTGAGTCTGATGAAGCGCCTGCAGTGCCTGCTGTACCGAAGCCAAAGCAGTCGAAGAAGCCAAAAGCTTCAAAGCCGGCCCCTTCACCAAAAATCTCAAGGGCGAAGCCATTGGCAACTGCACCTCCTGAAGACAGTGTGCAGTCTGAAGACGTATCCCGCGTCTCCAAGCCCCAGAAGGCCAAGATGCCTCAGCCACACACCAGCAAAGAGCTCACAGCTGCTGCCATTCTGCGCAGCGAAGCCATTGATCTGTCAAGTGATGAAGATCTTGGAGATGACGCTCTCGAGCAGCTCATCAAGAGCAAAGAGGAAGCTGAAATCTTCAACAATCTGCCTCTCTTTGATGTCGCCATCATCCACAACTTCATTGAAGAGTGGTTTGCCACACCAGACATCAGCTTTGAAGATCTACAGCTGCCCCGTTGGCCTAAGCGTCGCCTTCCAAGGTGCTATTGCTTCAGAACTTGCCATTGCCCAGCGCATTGTTGAACTGAAGCAGAAAATTGATCATGAAAAGGCTCAGTTCAAGAAGAATATGGCCAAGCTCAGCATGCAAGAAGTGAAGAGCTTCAACATCATGTTGCACGAACTAAAGGAAAACTTTCTGAAGAAGCATGCAAAAGCTCAAGGTTCGCGGGAGCGAACGAAGACTCTGGCAGACAGATGTGTGCAGGCCTACAATGAGGCCGAGAAGCGCAAGGCACTTGGGCGTCCCGACATCGACCCCAGGATGGCCGCGAAGAAGAAGAAGAAGCCTGCTATTGCTGAACCAGAGGCACCAAGGCAAGAAGCAGTTCCAATTGTCTTCCCAACTGCAACGACTGGCTCGAAGCCAAAGAGCCGGTCAACCGCTTCAGAGCTCAAGAAGACAAGAACTGCTGAGGCTGAAGCCAGGAAGAGGAAAAGCTCTGAAGCCTCTCCTACTGCCCCCAGCAAGAAAAAGAGAAAGACCAAAAATCTTGGGCTGCTCCCACAGAGCCCTTGATAGTTGAACCTATTTCTATGGTTCACCCTGACGCAGAACATCAACTAACGGTGCATGAGCCTGCTTCCACAGAGGCTCCTATTCCTGAAGACATTCTAGCAGCTGATCCCATTGCTGCTGAAGACATTGGTCATTGTGACAATGTAGAAGATGATGCAGCCCTTCCTCAATTAGAACACAGCGAACTCCTCAGCATTGGTCGTCCACTGACGCCAATTGCACAGGATGCTTCATGGGCGGATCGCCCTCAAGAGGAAGAAGACAATGAGGCCCAGCCCACTTCAACCCCACAGGTGTCGTCTGCATTCCGCAGGCTTCGCAAAGGTCCAAGGCCTCAAGTCTATGCTGAAGACATTCCGGCTGCATCAGCTGCATTCAAAGTTTGAGGGATCTACTCATGGTTATATTGGAGAATACTTATTCTTCACCACCATCTTCTTCACCACCAAAGGAGAGTTGAGTATCGGGTATGGGCACTCCCCTTGGCTTTCGCCAAGCTTTGGGGAGGTGGCCCTGTATCGTATCATCCTGCTATCTTTTTCCTTTTACTTATCCTAGTTCGATCATTTGCTTTTAGATAAAATAAAGTATAGTTTGATCCTTTCTTCCTTAAGAGTTTGCTTGGTGATCTATCCTTGTAATTGTGTGGAAGTTATATAATAAATTAGTTTGAGTTTTTGCTTTCTTTACTTTCATGTTGCAAATAAAGAAAAGAAATAAGGAAGAAAGAAAAAGAAGAAAGGAAATAAATCAATAAGATTATATACTAATCATATGGTCACTACTAGGAAAAGGCCTACTAATGGCGCACCTAATTTGGCCATTAATGGCGCATTAGTGGTGCGCCATTAGTAGCACGCCATTAGTATATTTTACTAATGGCGCACCACTGGTGCGCCATTAGTATCTGGTATACTAATGGCACACCTCAGATGCGCCATTAGTATATACAACAGTGCGCCATTAGTATGCCTCCCAGGGGGCCATGTATACCCAGGTGCTTTGGCATACTAATGGCGCACGACAACAAGATGCGCCATTAGTAACTTCGGCATACTAATGGTGCACTGTTTAATGATGCGCCATTAGTATCCTTTGGCATACTAATGGCGCACTATGATGTGATGCGCCATTAGTATGAATATTAGTTTTTTTTTAATTTTCTGTTTTTTGCACAGGTTACAAAATGTATAATTGGACAAAATATAAACAGCACACATCAACAACAGATTCATCGAATACAATAGAAGATTAGTCTCTGAATACAATTCATCATTTTAGTCTCCGAATACAATTCATCATATTAGTCTCCGAATTGAAAAGACCGAACAAAGATAGAACATTATATTACAAGTCTCGAGACCGCGAGTTTGTCTTCACATTACAAGTCGATATCGATCATCTAAACTACCATCACATAGAACAGAGCTGCGGTCATCACGATGAGCATCATCACGATGAAACTCGTCTTCATCCGGTTCCTCCAACGCTCCCTCCCCTCTCCCGCTAGATAGCGGGCGTATCTAGATTTGGCCTCGGCCCTAGTGGCGTACCCTTTGTAATTGTTACCGCTGAATCGGTGAACCTATCTCCGACACTCCTCCCAGTCATCGTAGACTCCGGGAACCTTACCCTTGTACACGACATACCACGGCATCGCTATGCAGTAGCCAAACGAAACGTTAGTACCAATTCACAGACAATACATAAGCAATATATAAGTATGCAACAGAACGATCGGAAGAGAAAAGCAAGACATTAATAGCATCGATTACATCTAAGTTGAACGACTCCCGAAACCAAAGAGACATACTACAAGTTCATTAAAGTTTAATTACAACATGAGCCAATCGATGTTTCAGAACTAGACACAGCATCACTGCTTTCGACTCGACTCAAGGGACCGGAGCATGGATGAAGCCGCCGTCTATCGTGGGAGTCATGAAACAACGGCGTTGTCAGCCTGCATTTGTAGGATTGTGTCGATGTCACTGTTGGACGGTTGATTTCTGAGGTAGAACTGCCCCGAGGTACGAAGGACATCTTGATGGATGATTTCCGCAAACTCCGACTAGATGCGAAAGAATTCTTGTCTAATGTCCGCGTCCTGGATTGCCGACACGCTCGCGGCCCAATCTTTGAGTCTACTCGGTAACAGAAGTTGATGATGGTCCCGTACGATCGCCCGCATGTGATGGATGGCGTAGTAGGCACCCTTCTGACCGCCAGGCGGCTGCTTGACACAGTAGAACGTCGTATTGTGGGAGAACACGTGCTTGCCGTACTTACGAATAGGCTTGGTGAAGGTGCCTCCAGATTTGACGTAGCCGGGGAGAACATCATCAAGAACCTTCTTGACATTTGTGTAGTCTACGTTCGACTGATGGTCCGGGTCGAAATACGTGGCCATGGAATATTTGGGGCTTAGGAGGATGAGCGTGCAATGTGTGTCACTGTAGAAAACACGGAATGTTAAAAGAAATACGATCGAAATCTAAGAATTCATATGTTACGGGGCGGTTGAGGGGAGGACTTACTCGGGAAAGTAAGGCACGAGGAAGTTATCCTTATCTTGGTTTGCCAGAATGACGCCTTCGAGGTAAGAACTCACGACTTGCCGGTCCCCAGCGCTGCCCAAGATCTTGGCACGCATGTAGAAGGGGTCGACTATCACAATGTCCGGGGTCTTGTCGCGAATGATCCGCATCTCCATACTCAGCGAAAATAGCTAAACGAAGGTGTAGTGCAGCGGATGAAGGTTCAACATAGCGTGGATGCCATCAAACCGCAGGACGATCGTACCCCCGATGGAGTTATCCACAAAGCCCTTGCCCTCTGGCACCTTGGCCGCGAAAACCGGGTATGCCACATCCTTCTCCCCGAGACGCCGCTTCTCCAAAGAAAGAACACTGTCATGCAGACTCCGCATAGCACCGGTTGCAGCATCGAGCATATTTCTCGGTAGCATCCGCCTACCCGCCACATGCACCCTCCTCGAGATATCCTCAGGTGAAGGTGGCCCGTCCTGAGCACGGATCGTACTCGGTGCCGGCTGGCCCGTACCCTTGTTAGTCTTTATTTTGCGTGCCTTCTTCTTCTCCTGTAATGGGACCGAGTTCTGCTCACAGACCGCGTTCTTGAGTGTGTTGGGGCTGATCATATTTCGCACCTCGCCTATCTGAGGCTTGGTGAAGTCGGCAGCTGGAGGCGTCTCCTGAGAGCTGAACTACAGACGACGCCTGTTGCAACTTGGCTTCTCCGCGGTACCAGCTAGATCGCGCACGTCTTTTGTTGGGTTGGGTTCTTGAGAAGGAGGCCCCATGAAGTCGCCACCGTACCCATGATCGGCAAAATACTGATCGACGTTGGCAAATGTATCGTCGTCGTCGTCGTTCTGATCCTGTGCCATATGCATGTTTGGATCCAGTGGCATAGGGATGTCCGGCACCGTTGCGGCGGTCTTGCCATGGGGCCGACTTGGCGCCGACATGACTGGCGGTGTTGTCTTTGGGGTGGTGTCCCCCGCCCCCAAACGAATCTGGCTCTTCGGCCAAAGCAGGGGCCAGCTCAGGCAGGCGCTGAGGGTCATCACGTCATCATCGTCGGCCCCGACGGGTCGAATCGGAGGTAACAACTCATCACAGCCTGGCAGCACCCGAACCAGTTGAACCCTAAACAAGTTGGGTGGCATCTGGGTACCATGGAACAAGGGGTTGCCCGGTTGAAAGATTTTGTCCTTGGCGACATCGACCAACTCGTTGTTCACGAAGTGCAGGAGAGTGCACGGAACGTTGGCGGCGCCCTGTAAAAACATGTAGGGCGTCAGGGATGCCCAGTCAAAGGCAAGGAGATGAAGTCCTCGGCCTAGAGAGGCTTAATTAGTTACCGTGATGATGGCGTCGAGCTCGGCTAAAGTCGAGGCACCGCCAACGGCGGGCGTGCAGTTGACGGAGGGGCCGCTTGCTGCAGAGGTGCCGGCCGACGTACACCCGGGTGCATTAAGCTCTCGTGCCGGCGTCGGAGACACCAATGCCGCCTCCGCCGGAGACACCAATGGCCCCGCCATCGCGTTCTGCGAGTTGCTGGCCGTGAAGCTAGGAATCAGGGGCGGCCCCTGTTGGCCGCCCGCAATCCACACACTAATCACCTGGATCAAGGTAGGCACAATGGCGGTGATCGTCGCTCCGAGTTGTTGTTGCACTTGCTCTTGGACAATCTCCGGAATCCACGCCACCTGTGCCCTGAGTTCTTGAACCTCGCGCGCCTGGCTTTCCGAGCTGGTCTTTTTCTCCTTTCGCCCACCAGTGTTATAGTATGACGACCATTTTGTCGACAAGCCTTTGCCGGCCACACGACCAGCTGACATCGGCTTACTGAGCTTATCCTTGTTCTTCATTACATTCAACGCCCTATTTAGAGTGGTGTCCCCAGGGTTGCTCTTAGTCGACCCCGCGCTACTGCTTTCAGTCGCCTGCGGAAGGAATGTGAACCATTTAGAAATTTGGCTTCATTAATTAGAATGCAACCATATGGAGCTAATTACGCGGGGGTGTATTCCTTACCAGAACAAGCTCAAGCGCCCTGGTCTTCGGATCCGTGGTAAGCTCCTTTGTTTTCGGGTCCTTCTTGTACCGGGCCCTGACAAAGTTCCTGGTCTGCTTGTCATCGTATTTATCGAAGAGGGGCGGTAGGCCTTGCTCGGCATGGTCCGCCTCCTCCTTGTCCCATATAGGCTCCGCCACTCTGTAACCGCCGGGACCGAGTGTGTGTTCCCCTAAGTTCAGCTCCCGCATTTCTTTCCCCCACTTACTTGATTCGGAGTTTGCGGTGCTCGAGCAATTGATCTTGAAGTCGTTGTAGTCATCTTCGGTGATCGAAGGATTTTTATCCTTGATCTTCTCATAACTCTCACCTTTCTCGATCATTCTCTTCACATTGCTTTTCCAAGTAGACAGGGCCTTGCTCATCTTCGTGAGGGCAGCATTGTTCACTTTATTCCCTTTGAGGCTTGCGTTTTCAAATTCAGCGGGGAACTTGTATCGTTCGTGCAGCTTCGTGAAGAGGAGGTTGCGCAAATTCCCTCGGTCAGGATGCCTCAGGTTCTCGGTGTTGATTGAGATGGTGCTCCAGAGAATGCACCCGAGCTGAAGCGAGTACCCCTTGACTATTCGTTCGGGCGCCATTGGATTCCCGTCGGAGTCCACTTCAGTAACTTCCTCCTTGAGGGTGCGGAGCACGGTCGGGCGCCGGTCCTTCCGTTGCCTCCTCGGTTAGCTGCCATCTGTGCGTGCGCCGCCATCATCAGTGGTGGCATCCTCGGCGGCACCATCAGTGGTGGCATCAGTGGGGTCATCCTCGGCGGTACCATCAGTGGTCTCAGGATCGGTGGGGAAGGCGGCGTCCTCATACAAGTGAGGTTGGTCCTCCATCTCCTGGGACAGCTCCCAGAATTTCTTGCCGCCCGAACCCCCGGCCTCATCGTTGTTGGCCATGTTTCTCTATAAATAGGAACAAAGTTTGGTCAAAAAGTTGGTTATTGTCAAGGAACAAGATCTCTAAGTTGACCAAATAACCTAATTTTCGAGGAATGTCGCCAAAAAGTTGGTTATTATCAAGGAACAATTGAGAGATGTTTGTGATATTGCCTAGGTGTTTTGGGATAGAACCTATTAGTGTGTTGTTGCTAAGGTCCAAGTCCACGTTCTCAGGGTAACCTAGTTCTTGAGGGGTGTGTCTAGAAAGTTGGTTGCTGCAAAGATACAAGGTTGTGAGTTTGGTCAAATTGCCTATGATGTTTGTGATATTGCCTTGGATCTTGAAGGCACTGTTGCATGATGCAGTGGTACAGCCAGCATGGGACCTCATCTTTGCAGGCTAATTTTCTAGATTGTAACACTGGGATTTGTGCACAAGCTAAGCTAGCTAAGACAGTAGCTTCCTTGCAACCCACAAAAGACAAAGGAAAAGGGGTGAAAAGGGGGAGATGGTTAGCTTTGATGAGCAGGCAACATCTTCCTAACCCCCTTCTTCTTGTCTCCTCTCACTATCTCTCTCACACACATGGCAAGCAAGGGTGTCTGAGTGTGTGAAAAAATACTAAACTAATCGAACCACTAAAGCAAATTAATTTTTATTTCGGTTGAGAATCGGGCACCTTCTAGGTCAAGAAAATTGGGCATGACCTTTGCTAATTTTCTTGACCTAGGAGTGCCCCATTTCTCAACCGAAATGGAAATTAATCAACGTTTCAGGAGAAAGGGGTCATTTTAGAAGATCACAAGTAGCAGCAGCATCACTTGACAAAATCACAACTAGTAGCAGCATCACAAGTAGTACAACAGCAACATAATCACAAGTAGTACAGCAGCAGCAGCAGCATCATCACAAGTAATACACTTAGCTACCAGTTCAGAAATACAGCTAAGATAAGATCATCACCACATTTTAGAAACATAGCTCATCATTTTCATTCTTGCAGATAAGATCATCACCACATTTCAGAAATACAGCTTCATAGGTTGTTCTCTGTATGCAAGCAGTAGACCATATATATGTGACATTTTCATCTCTCATTAGCGCTAAGATCTAACGTCTATTTTTGCTCATGCTGATTACTCACTTCAAAATAGGTTGCTTAGTAGTACGAAACAACACACACCAAGCTCCATCAAAAACAGAATAAAAAATGGCCATGTCATGCTTGGCAATAGCACAAGTGACATGAAAATTCAGGAGTAGGAGACCACAAAAGTACAGTCCACAGGTTACTCCAAGTTTCTGAATTTTCAGTAATTTTTTTGTAAGAAAAGAACTAAAAGAAAAGAAATCCTAGGGTTAAAAAATCTGGAGCAAGTCCTAGCAGAACCACAAAATGTTCATCTACTCAAACTAATGTCCAAACAGTGTCATATCTGAAATTAACCTGTCATGTTCACTGCTCAAACATGAATACCAGTGTCATATCTGAAATTAACCCATCATCTACTCAAATTAAAGTACTCAATTTTCTGCCCTCAAATAGTCAATGGGGGCAAAAAGCATGTAATCAACATAAACAACAATGCAGCATGTCCCCCAGATGTGAGTTTTACTCCAGTTAAGCATAGAACCAGTTTTATGCCCTAACTTGCAATTTTGTGCATGGACATTCAAATCATAAGTGCACAAGTCAGTCGATTTTACAGATACTTTCCCTGATGCAGGCTAACACGTATTCCACAGGGAAACATATGCATTTGTACCAATACTAGTTTACCAGAAAAACAGAAAATGATGGGTATACATACAGATGGCTACTGCAACTGATTCTGAATAAATAAGCACACACACAGCTTAAACAACAACATAAGCTAATACATGTCCCTTGAAAATCTGCATGTACCTACAAGCCAAATTTGGAGCCTTGTACTGCAATGCAGGACCCAAATAACATCACACAAGGTAACTGCAACTGATTCCTGAGCAGTCGATGAACATACAAGCATTTATTGTAAGCACCAATTTGTAACTAGGCTACATGTCCCTTGAAATTCATCATGTACATACAAGCCAATTTGAAAGCTTTCTCCCCCACAATGCAGAACCCAGTACATCGCTAGCAACATCGGTTAATCAGAAAACGAAATGATGACTGCAACCATGGTAAGTAACTGTCAACGAAATTTCTGTATTCATGTAGCGTGCGCGCGAGGGGGAGAGGGGGAGA
>NC_041388.1:332241946-332252989 GCF_002162155.2 Triticum dicoccoides
GACGACGCAAGGGAGGAGGCGACGAGGTCCGGGTGGTGGTGGTGCTCCGGCGACGGTGGTGTGGACGGGGCGGCGTCCGGGCCGCCGGCGACGAGGGCGGCGGGGTGATGGCGTCCAACGAGGTGGGGCGACGGGGAGAGCGGCGCCGAGGAGACGAGGACGACGGGGCGGCGGGGAGACGAGGACGACGGGGCGGCGGGGCGGCGGCGTCGGGAGAGGAGAGGGCGGCGTCGGGAGAGGAGAGGGGAAGGGGATCAAGGGCGAGGGCGAGGGAGAGAGAGCGGATAGGGAGGGGCCGGGAGGAAATATGGATGGGGGATACTAATGGCGCACCACCCCTCGGTGCGCCATAAGTACATCCATACTAATGGCGCACCTCACAGTGGTGCACCATTAGTATTTTTTTTGATTTCTGCTCGAGCCAAGAGGTTATCTTCCACCTGACCTGATCCACACCAAGTCCCCTCTACTAGCTCCACTGGTCAGCAGCCAGTTCTCACACCAGGAGGTCCTGGGTTTGATTCCCAGGCTCCACAAATTTTTTTTATGCATGTAAAATGCTATTTGATACTTATTTGTGTTTAAATATGTTCAAACTTGTTTAAATCATAACATTAATATTTTTTATAAGACAGTAATAATTTTTTAAAAAATATCATCAAACAGTAATGCCGGTGGAGCGGGGGAGGGTGCGCGGGGGTTGGCGGCGGCGGTTGAGTAGGGGAATCGAGGGTGCGGGGGCTCAGCGGCGAGGGGGACCGGATCTGGCGAGGTGGGATAGCGATTGAGATGGAGGGGGATCGAGATCGAGTGTCGATGAAATTTAAAAATATTCATGATAGTTCAAAAAGTGCCCATGAAATACAATCGAGAAATGAAGGCTACGATTTAAATACAATCGATCTTAGCTTGCTATCTGTTCACAATCTTCTTGCCCTTCTTTTTCGCAAATGGAGTTCTTCTGTGGAATGGACGTCCTTTAGGTAGGGTGGTCCTGCTTCTTCTTGTGGTGTATGCTGCTACTTCATCATCGTTGTCATGTTCGATCCTCGGGTCGCCGTACTTGTCGAAGTCTTGCTCATTGGCTACTCCATCCATTCCGATGATCTTCCTTTTGCCTCTCCTCACGACAACACGACTGGGCTTTGACGGGTCGGTAATGAAGAAGCATTGGTCCACTTGGGAAGTCAGTACCCATGGCTCATTTTTCGCGGTGACGTTTGCGCCCGCGGTCTTGGATTTGGCTTCGGGTATAACCATGGTGGTGAAATACCGGTCTTCTTTTAGGACGCTCTTGGCCCATCTGACACGGAACATCGGGACCTTCTCTCCAGCGTAGCTCAGCTCCCAGATCTCCTCGATCCTTCCGTAGTATCTGTCCTTGTCGTTACCAGTGTAGGATTCCATCGTTACCCCGGAGTTCTGATAACCATCGCTCTTCATGTCCTTGGCCTCGGTGTAGAATGTGTAGCCATTGATATCGTACAGCTCATAGGTCATCAGGTTGTGCTCAGCGCCCTGTGACAAGGCGAATATGAGTTGTTCTTCCGCGGAAGAATCGTCATGTAAAGGGTACGGCAGAAGCTTCTGCTTGAACCAACGCGTGAAACATGAGTTGTGCTCTTTGAGTATATCTCCGTCCGTCCTCTGTTGGCCTCGGTCATTGTACGTCTTCTTAATAAAGGTTTTGTGCTGTACCACCCAAGGATCGACCACGTCTATGTGTTGTAGCGCGACTAGGTTTGCTCTTTCAAAGTCGGCAAGTCGACCCTCGAAGTCGACATGCATTTCGCGACGACCCTCACGGTGACCCCATCCAGCGAGCCTGCCGAGGTGCCTGTTGACGGGCAGACCAACGGGGTTCTCGATGCCTAGATAATTCGTGCAGTAGGAGATGCACTCTTCGGTCAGAAAGCCTCTGGCTATGCTTCCCTCAGGACGTGACATGTTGCGAACGTATCCTTTGATGACACCATTCATCCTTTCGAACGACATCATGCTGTGCAGGAACGTCGGCCCGAGTTGGATGATATCGTCCATGATATGGACCAGCAGATGCACCATAACGTCGAAGAATGCGGGCGGGAAGTACATCTCAAGCTCGCATAATATCACCACGATCTCTTCATGTAGCCTTCTGAGTTGCCTCATGCCAACAGACTTCCGAGAGATGACATCGAAAAAGTTGCATAGGCCAAATAGGGTTTCACGGACGTGCGCGTCCATGATCCCACGGATTGCAACTGGAAGTATCTGCGTCATCAGCACGTGACAGTCGTGAGACTTCATCCCGCTGAACTTCAGCTTCGCTGGGTCTAGGTATCTGCTTATCTTCCCCGCGTAACCGTAAGGAAGTTTTACTCCTACAAGGCAGGTGAAAAACTGCTCGATCTCCTCCTGACTTAGAGTGAAGCACGCGGGACGGTAGTCATTTCTGGTCTTCTTGGCCTTCTTGCCTTTGCGACGACTTTCCGTGTCCTGCTTCGCCTCATCATCATCATCATCATCATCATCATGATCATCATATATAGCGTGAAGCTCCTGCCTGATGCCCATTGATTTCAAGTCTGCCCTTGCTTTCGGCCCATCTTTGGTCCTCTCTGGCATGTTGAGCAGGGTACCAAGCAGACTCTCGCACACGTTCTTCGTGATATGCATGACATCAAGGCTGTGAGGCACACGGTGGATCTTCCAGTACGGCAAGTCCTAGAAAACAGACCTCGTTTTCCATACCTTCAGCAGTGGCTCTGGCGCCTTTCGCTTCTTTCCCGGCTCTGGCGCCTTTTGCTTCTTTCCCGGCAGTGGGCAGTCTTTCCAATTTTTCAACAACTCGTCTATTTCCTCGCCGCTCCTCGTACGCGGGCGTCCTCGGGGTTCGGTTTCACCATCGAACAGATCCTTGCGTTTTCTCCACGGGTCATCGTCGTGAAGCCACCTTCAATGTCCCATGAACACGGTTTTCGAAGACCCAGGATCTCTATTTAGCTGGCGATATGTTGTGTCATCCATACACCTGACGCATCCAGAAAATCTGTGGACCACCTGCCCCGCGACATATCCGTAACCGAGATAGTCGTGCACCGTCGTGAGCAGCGCGGCTCTCATAGGGAAATATTCTTTCTCTGCGGCGTCCCACGTATTGGCTGACGTTTTCCACAGCGTGTCAAGCTCCTCTTTCAGCAGCCCCAGATACAGATTGATGTCGTTCCCTGGTTGTTTCGGTCCTTCAATTAGCATACTCATGTGAATGTACTTCCTCTTCATGCACAACCAGGGGGGAAGGTTGTACATCCACACAAACACAGGCCAGGTGCTATGTGTGCTTCTCTGGCTGCCAAACAGATTGACTCCATTGGTGCTCGCGCCCAGCACGATGTTCCTTGGATCGTTCCCAAATTCTGGGTCTTCGAAGTATATTGCTTGCCACTGGCTCGCATCCTTAGGGTGACTCAGCATCTTGTCTTTTTTATCTATCTCCGGATCATTTGCGTCATCTTCTCGCTTCTTCTCCTCCCTATCCGCGTGCCAACGCAGGAGCTTTGCTACCTTAGGGTCCACAAAATTCCTCTGCAGACGAGGAGTGATCGGAAAGTACCACACCACTTTTCGAGGAGCTTTCTTCCTCTTCTTGTATCGAGTGACGCCGCACACCGGACATATGGTAGACTCCGCGTGCTCGTCCCGATAAATGATGCAATTGTTCATGCACACATGGTATTTCACATGCGGTAAATCCAGAGGACACACGATTTTCTTCGCCTCCTCCAAACTGGTCGGGGACTTGTTCCCCTTGGGAAGACGTTCGTGCCAGAATGACATGTTCTCGTCGAAGCATGCGTCGGTCATTTTGTGTTTTACCTTCATCTCCAGAGCCATGAGTGTTACTTTCAGGCGGGTATCCTCGGGCCTGCATCCTTCATACAATGGAGTAACCACGTCTAACTCAAGTTGATCCATCTTGGCTTTCTCTCGGGCGGCAGCTCTTGCGTTATCCGTCTGCTTGAGAAGCAGCTCTTGAATATGAGGGTCCTGCACCCAGCCCATCGATGGTCCAGCGTCGTCTGCTCCGCCGGCATCATCATCTTCATGATCATGCCCGTTGTCTGCTCCGGCATCTTCCTCATCATCATGTCCTGCATCTTCTACATGATGACTGTGTACAGCATCACCGTCGTGATCATCTCCTGGGGATTCTTCGTCTTCTCGCCCGGCAGAGCCGCGGTGGTTGTCTTGCTGCCCTTCCTCATTTCTTGCCCGACCCCCATGGACGACTTCGTAGTCATCTTCATCACCTTGCCACCCATAGCCATCCATGAAACCACGCAAGAGCAGGTGGTCCCGCACCTGCCCGGATTCCGGGTCCGCAATAAGGCTCTTCAGCTTGCATCTTCGACACGGACATCTTATCTCCGTCTCGTTCTTTTGAAGCATCTCGGCCTTCGCGGACCTCAAAAACCTATTCACGATGGCTTCGGTCATCATGCGGACCATGGTCGCCTGCGGGGTAGAGGAAAACGATATTTTAGAACCAAGAAAAAATTTGGCATGACTTTCCCTAAAAATAGGACCAAAAAGAATGCTTAATGCCAAAATTCTCGCCGAAACGGAAATGAATCAACATTCTGGCAAAATATTGGCAACTATCGCATTTCAAATACCGGTACACCTCCAAACACAAACACATATGCAACACCACAAACATATGCAACACCACGAACATACATAGATCTAGCTAGGCCATAAAAAGTGCATGTGCACATTGTTGTAGGGAGAACAACATAAATATAGCTTCCCCCTTACTTACCTATCAAAACAAGGTAATTTAACCACTTAAATTGAATGAATCTATGGTGGAAATGAGGTGAAAAAGAGGAGGCACCCGAGACAAGGAGGAGGTGGAGAGAATGAAGTGGGGAGAAAGTGAGTGTGGGTAGGAGAGGCTGTCCAAAATATCTTGTTGCTGCCCACTTACTAATGGCGCACCAACCCTAAATGCGCCATTAGTAATCCAGGTTACTAATGGCGCACCTTCTGGTGGTGCGCCATTAGTAGTTTTGCAAAAAAAACATACTAATGGCGCACTGTCCCACAGTGCGCCATTACTAGTTTAAACAAGTAATGGCGCACGGTGGAACAGTGCGCCATTAGTAGTTTTGCAAAAAAGGTAATAAAAAATATAATAAAAAAAACAACATTAGTGGCGCACTTTCCGGCAGGTGCGCCATTACAAGTTACAACTAGTAATGGCGCACTGTGTCTGGATGCGCCATTAGTATGTTTGGACAGGCGCACTAGTTAAATTTTTTTTTGATACTAATGGCGCACCCTAGGCCAGGTGCGCCATTAGTAGTTCCAACTCTAATGGCGTATCAGAAGGTGGTGCGCCATTAGTATATACTAATGGCGCACCGCTTGTCTGGTGCGCCATTAGTGTCAATCCCATCTATAGCCCTTTTTCTAGTAGTGGGTAGGTGATGGCACCACATAAGAAAAAGTATAAGTAGAAAATTTTATTAGAGATTGACAAACATAGCATTAGTCAATGATGCAACTCATGAAAGAATTAATAAGAGAAGAGAAGATTCACATATAGATATACTATCCTAAAACTCTTTTGTGATTGTGAGCCCTCATCAAAATATTATATGCCAAAATTGTTGATGTTGGACAAGGAAGACAACTTAATGGTTCATGTTTGTTTATATTCACATAGAAGTCATATTGTCATAGATCATTTAACATGTGGTGCTTGCCCCCTATCTTTGCTAGCCAAAAATTCTGCACTAAGTAGAGATACTACTTGTGCATCCAAAAACCCTTAAACCCAAATCTTTTTCAAGTGTCCACCATACCTACCTAGGGATTGAGCAAGATCCCTCAAGTAAGTTGTCATTGGTGCAAAAAGGCAATAAAAATTGCTTCTAAAAGTGTGAGATCATCTATTGTACGAGAAAATTGAGCGTTGTACGAACTTGGATGACAAAGAGTACAAGTGACAGACTGCATAATAAAGGTTGTGATCTTAAGGGGCAATACAACGTGAAGTTCTCTTGCACTAAGGGATTGATCATACAAACAAATAAGCGCATGGTAACCTCTGCCTCCCTCTGTGAAGGGCCTATCCTTTATTTTTATGCACTTACTTTTATGCAAAGAGTCAAAGTTTTCCTTCTATTCCTTTTATTTTTCTCCTTTGGCAAGCATCATGTCGTGAGGAAATATCTAGGAACATATGTCCAGTTGAATATTGATGTCATGAGTTATTATTGTTGACATCACCCTTGAGGTGAGTATGTTGGGAGGCGAAACTATAAGCCCCTATCTTTCTATGTGTCCAGTTGAAATGTTTTGCTCATGGGTACGAGGTGAGTGTTAGCAATCATAGAAGACTATTTGATGGTTGAGTATGTGGACTTTCTTAAAGGCTCCGACACGTGACGCTTCCTAAAAAGAAGTATGAATTGTAGTTGCAAAATTGACTGAGAACATAGTTCGTTGCTTTCTAATAGAGTTTTTGCTTTATACTTCGATTGTGTGATGAACTATTACTTATTCATGAGAAGTATATGATAAAAGTTCTATGATAAAAGTCCTATGTTTAATGTTGTTGCTGTTATAATAATCAACATGATGTTTCTATGCCCGTATTTTGTTTCTATCGACACCGCTCTCTCAAAGCATGTGGACATGTTTTTCGATTTCGGTATTCGCTTGAGGACAAGTGAGGTCTAAGCTTGGGGGAGTTGATAGGTCCATTTTGCATCATGTTTTCTTACTGTTGTTTATAATGTTTTTATCCATAATAATGCTTTTTGGAGTAATTCTAATGCCTTTTTTCTCATAATTTGCAAGGAACACACCAAGAGGGAGAATTCCGGCAGCTGGAAATCTGGACCTGGAAAAGCTACGTCAGGCCACCTATTCTGCACAACTCCAAATGAGCTGAAACTTCACGGAGATATTTTATGGATTATTTAAGAAATACTGGAGCCAATAAACACCAGAGGGGGGCCACCAGGTGGGCACAACCCACCTGGGCGTGCCAGGCCCCCAGTCGCGCCCTGGTGGGTTGTGGCCTCCTCGGCCCACCTTCGGTGCACATTTTCTGGTATATAAGTCATTTTAACCTAGAAAAAATAAAGAGGAGACTTTTGGGATGAAGCACCACCGCCTCGAGGCAGAACTTGGGCAGGAGCACTTTTGCCCTCCGGCGGAGCGATTCCGCTAGGGGAACTTCCCTCCCGGAGGGGGAAATCATCGTCATCATAATCACCAACAACTCTCCCATCTTGGGGAGGGCAATCTCCATCAACATATTCAACAACATCATCCCCTCTCAAACCCTAGTGCATCTCTTGTGTTCAATCTTGTCACCGAAACTATAGATTGGTTCTTGCGGGTGACTAGTAGTGTTGATTACATCTTGTAGTTGATTACTATATGGTTTATTTGGTGGAAGATTATATGTTCAGATCCATTATGCTATTTAATACTACTCTGATCATGAACATGTTTATCATTTGTGAGTAGTTACTTTTGTTCTTGAGGTCACGGGGGAAATCTTGTTGCAAGTAATCATGTGAACTTGATATGTGTTTGATATTTTGATAGTATGTATGTTGTTATTCCCTTAGTGGTGTCATGTGAACGTCGACTACATGGCACTTCACCATATTTTGGCCTAAGGGAATGCATTGTGGAGTAGCAATTACATGGTGGGTTGCGAGAGTGACATAAGCTTAAACCCCAGTTTATGCGCTATTTCATGTTTTGAGGAGTTCGCGTTATGATCCGGTAACCCCGGAGTGACAATAACCGGGACTTCTTCCGGTGATTACCGTATTTTGAGGAGTTCGTGTATTCACCATGTGTTAATGCTTTGTTCTAGTTCTCTATCAAAAGGAGGCCTTGATATCTCTTAGTTTCCAATATGGACCCCGCTGCCACGGGAGGGTAGGACAAAAGATGTCATGCAAGTTCTTTTAACAAAGCACGTATGACTATTTACAGAGTACATGCCTACATTATATCGATGAACTGGAGATAGCGCCGTATCGCCCTAGGTTATAACTGTCTCATGACGAATATCATCCAACAAGTCACCGATCCAATGCCTACGAATTTATCCTATATAGTTTCTGCTAAGTTACTACTGCTATCATCACAGTCATACTTGCTACAAAACTATTGCTATCACTGTTACCGTTACTATTGCTACTACTACTATTATCAAAACTATCATACTATTGTGCTACTGATCACTTTGCTCTAGATAATTAATCTCTAGGTGTGGTTGAATTGACAACTCAGCTGCTAATACCTTCAAATATTCTTTGGCTCCCATTGTGTCGAATCTATAAATTTGGGTTGAATACTCTACCCTCGAAAACTGTTGCGATCCCCTATACTTGTGGGTGATCATGGATACCGATGCTTTTCAAAAGTTCAGCACTAAATATGGACTTGACTTCGAGATAGTAGCCTCCTTTTGTGAATCTTTTGCTATTCATGTTGAACTCCCTAAGGAGAAGTGGTTTAAATATCACCCACCTATTAAAGAAGAAATTAAAGAACCAGTACCAGTTAAAGAAGAAACTATACTTTATAATGTCGATCCAGTTGTTCCTTCTGCTTATATTGAGAAACCACCTTTCCCTGTTAGGATAAAGGAACATGCTAAAGTTTTAACTGTGGTTAACAAAAAGCTACATTAGAACACCTAAACCTGATAAACAAATTAAAACAGAACCTAGTATTGTGATGGTTAAAGATCTCTTGGAAGAAGATATGGATGCCCATGTTATTTACTTCCGTGAAGAAGCTGCTAGAATTGCCAAACCTGATAAGAAAGATAAACATAGACCCGTTGTTGGCATGCCTGTCATCTTGGTTAAAACATTAGATCACTGTTATCATGGTTTATGTGACATGCGTGCTAGTGTGAGTGATATTCCTTAAACCTTATATCAAGAAATTATGAAATACATAGCACCTACAGAGTTAGAAGAAATAGATGTTACTATTAAACTGGCTAACAGAGTGTAGCGACCTGACCTCAAACGGTCAAGTCCCTATGCTTCCGTGTCATCCCTGGATCGGTAATGCTGACACACACAATACTCGAGGATTTATAACAGAGTAGCAATCACACACATATTACATGGAATGTCTCAAAAGAGAAATTATTACAATAAATATGGCTTAAGGCCATCTAATACGATAACAGCGGAAGGCTTGGAAGATAAAGTGAGTCCATCAACTCCAACGGCATAGCTGAGCTGCACGGCAACGACCTAACGAACCTTACTCCTCGTCTGAAAAGTCTGCAACATAATAGTTGCAGCCCGAAAACGGGTCAGCACATGGAATATGCTGGCAATATAACAGAGTAGAGCAAGAACAGAATAATGGTATCACTACATGCATATTTGGCTGATGGAAAGCTCTATGGTTATAGTTTTTGCGAAAAGCCAATTTGTCCCTACAACAAAGGAATATATTTTAATTTAACTATCATGGTAGTTGAAACATCATTGAGAAGGTTCCTCCAACTCAATCCCAATTAAAGTAGTTATCTACCCAACAATATTAATTTAAGAGTGATGAGATACTTAA
The DNA here is from genome assembly GCF_002162155.2 of Triticum dicoccoides. NCBI lineage: Eukaryota > Viridiplantae > Streptophyta > Magnoliopsida > Poales > Poaceae > Triticum > Triticum dicoccoides. The sequence continues at coordinate 332,251,562 of NC_041388.1, forward strand.
GATACTCCAAGTACTAGATACTCAAGATTATCCATAATCGGGGACACGGCTAACCATGATTAGTTTATACACTCTGCAGAGGTTTGCGCACTTTTCCCCACAAGACCCGATCTCCTCCGTTGGATTTCTCGTAGTACATGGTGTTTGAGAAACGGATGACTGAGACACAGTCTTTCAGAAACATTAACTCTCTACTCCGGGCAGACCATACCAAACCTACAACCCACTATCTGCTGATCCACCTCTTCAAGAGCTTCACGTAACTTACTCAGCTATGCTAGAGCCCATAATAGCTTGTGGCTGCACACGGAAGTTTCTAGCATGAATCATCTAAGTTCCCTTTTGAGCCTGGGTGGCGGTCCATAGGAAAATCACACGAAACCCCGGGATCTCCCGAAAATACAGGCAACACTGGTTTCTCCAGGTGCCTCAATCCACCCAGATGTGTATTTAAGTTGCCACCTTAAGTTGAACCCTTAATTAACTATCTCACATCTGTCATGGATTTCACTCACCCAAACCACGTCTACGAGCATAGCATAGCAATATAAGCAACACGTGGAAGTAACTCCCAAGGGTTTGAATATAACAGGGCAATAGGTTCTACCTCATCAACTACTTCCCAACCCACATGTTAATGACATCCTAATCATGCAATGTTTGAGGATTGGACTAATGCATAAAAACTGGCTATGGAAAGAGTATGATCAATGTGTTACTTGCCCTGCTGATGATCCGCAAAACCTAGGGATTCGTAGTAGCACGCTTCGCACTCCGGGTGTTCTATCGCAAAGAAACAATAGCATACATAAGCAATCAAGCGAATATGCATGGGCAAAACTCAAATAAGAAGAATTTACTAGAAAGTTCAACTTAAGAACTCCGGTTTGCAAAAAGAATCAAATCAAACAGAGCAACGAAACTCAAACGGCGAAAGAAACAAGATCCGTTTACTAATCTGAACTAAAGTCAAATTTTATAGTACCAAAATGTTGTTTAAGTTGATTAAACAGAAAGAGGGTCTCGAGACGAAGATCTAGGCGCTTGAGTCGCCTGATTCCGACAAACGAGCGAAAAGATAAACTAAAACGAAAATCGGATCAGAAATCACGATTGAAAATAATCACGGAAAAATCCGAGAAAAAAAGAAAACTAACGAACAGGCTAACGCACGAGCGTTCACTGTCTGTAACTATCGAGCGAAAACCGTTCGTTAAAACGAACGTACGGATGAACGTCCGCTAAATAGAAGAACCGGGAAAAACCGGTGAACCGATCTAAAAAAATGAACTAGGATTTTTCTTGAAAAAAACGAATCGGTTTTCTTAAAAAAACCGGTGGCAGTGAACGGCGGGGTTCCTCTCCGGCGAGGCTCCGGTGAGGCGGGGCTCGGGCGGCGGGCTTGCGGGGCGGCGGCGCGACGGCGGC